>NC_132865.1:17156822-17171822 GCF_048164855.1 Canis lupus baileyi | reverse complement strand
ACATCACCAACAGTAATCAGATAGGGATTTCAGAAAACAATTTATTCCATTTCAATGGAATTTCCATTTTGCTAGCTGTAATCTCAAATATGTAAATGGTAGCCAAAGCTGGATATGATGCTTCAGTTAAGAATTTTTTTTTTTTTTGCCCGTTGTTTCTTCTAGCATCTTCTTGCCAAATCTTCTGGAGCGCTTGTAATTTCCTCTGTACAGAGCCCAACAGGCTCATCAGCAGCAGAAGGTAAACATAATAGATGTGAGGAATTTCTGGAGATTTATGAGGTTTAGTTTTTTTGAAATGTACACTCTGTCTGGCTATGCTGGTGCACGGCCACATGTGGACTCTATGAATTGAAAATGTTATAAATGGGGCATCACTTACCCCTTGTTAAGAATAAGGTTTAGGAACAAAAGATGTTTTCTGTGAGAGTATTTAAAGATTATTGGCTTCTGAATTATAGCAATGCAGTGGAGATGAAAAGAAATAATACCTTAAACCTTAAATTTTTAATCTTGGAATTTTATATGGATTCATTTTCCCTTGGTTTAAATATATTAAATTTTTATCTTTCTGTACCTTCTTATACTTTCCTGCTTCCCATTTATAAGATTGGGAAAAAACTGGATATCTGTACAAAACATCCCAACAATATCGAACAACTTTTGATGAAGACTATTGACATTGCTGACATTTGGCATGATGTACTGCCAAAAAGGAAATTAAAAAGTACGAGCCATTATCCTAAGGACCATCTGCTTATGAAAATAGTTAATTTCACGTCACTTTGTTAAGCACAAAAATGACCCCTGGTGAAGGACAGAATATGCCTCTCTCATAATCATGATAGTTTCATTGCTTGTTAAAATGATCCTTTAACTTTTTCAGGGACTTTATTGATATTAATTAATCAGCTTTAATGCTATAAACATCTCAAGCACAAGAGCGCAGGTTATCTTCTGTGTTAGGCATTTGTCTACCTCTTTTCTTTTACACATGTCTTGCTAGAAGAGGCTAGCACAGCATTAGAGGTGTACAGAAAGGCCTCTTGTTCCTGCCTTTGTTTACCAGTAGGGTTGCCTGGTGGAAGGGCTTATAATCATGGATGCAATGTTGTCATGGCCTCACAGAATGGCATCATTTTCAAGGACTTACATAAATGACAGCATGGCTCTTATGGAGATAATTCTGACTAGGAACATCACTTTAACCTGAATTGCCTTCCACAGAGTATTAGAAAAGGAGGAATAGGTAGTCTTTCATCAAAGGCATGTTTTAATGAAAGCTCACCTGACTTTGGAGATGAGCAGCATTTGAAGTGTTGTTGCATGATGCATTTTAAATCTAAAGAAATTTTACGTGGTTGCCTCATGATTTTGTTTCTCGTGAACGATGGTGCTTCCAACTTTAGCTTAATTGCTAAAACTGAAGTGCCTACCATATGAATATGAGCTTTAGAAGAATAACTGGTCCTAGTGTTGTTTTCTTTCTTTTTCTTTCTTTCTCTTTCTTTCTTTCTTTCTTTCTTTCTTTCTTTCTTTCTTTCTTTCTTTCTTTCTTTCTTTCAATTGATTTCTTTATATATCTCTCCATTAACTGTGAGGCTACATTGAGACTGGGGAAAAGTTACTGTTTTATTTTGCTGCATTCTTGTGTAATGTATATAAAATATGTGTGCACCTTAAAAGCATTATGGTATCTTTGAGAATAATAGTAAAGATAACATACTTCAAAAAAGAGTGTAAAATAGCCCTTGTTGGAAAATAACTTTTAATTATTCATGAAACCAAGATATTGCCTTGAAATGAAGATGGGCTTTTGTTTAGTTTTGTGATATTTTAAAACAAAGTAAATAATGACTTTTTTTCTCTAACCCAATTCACATGGGACTTCCAACTCTCAACATGCTAAATACAAATAAATATGTTAAAGATCTTAAACAAATTACTCTATTTACTAGTTCCCATTTTTGTAAGCTTTATGTGCATTTCTCATCTGTGGTTTTTTTGGAGGCAGGATTACTGCCTAGCAATTTCCTCTTGTCTGTGAAAACAATTTATAGGAGGTGAAGTAGTACAATGGTGTTAATCCAGCTTTTTAAAATAATCAGTCTCCTATGCATACCATATTTATGTTATTGTCTGTGCAGGAGTTTCTTTTTCTAGAACCATTCTTTATCTACCAAATTTCTTTTTTGACAAATGATATTGGATTACCAAGTCACAGCTGTGTATGCCTGTTGATGTATTGCTATAGGATTGATAATTCATAAAAGCCCAGCACTATTTGGGGGTTAAATTTTCTTTAGATATGAGAAAATAAGACTGCCTGCTACATATTTTTTTTTCATTTCTGTTATCTAAGTTTTACCAGGTTTAGACTAGTTATTGACTCAGTAAATGTAAAAAAAAAAAAAAATGTTGATATGCTGTCAATATTAATGTAGATGTCAGACCAACACCGGTCCCTAATGTATGTAAGAGCAAGTATTTTTTACCTTGATACAGAAAAGCAGTCATGTGTGAGATTTAATATACATCCTAATCTGTCTTGTCATTGCTCTAGCCATGGGTGATGTGCTAATGTGTGGTCCGCCATTTTCTTTTTCTTCTCACACAATGGAATAGATACCCATGAATGACAGTCAAGCTCCACTCTGTAATTATTTTGAGGACAGTTAGAAACTCTGCAGGGTTACCTTTAGACTTAAAGTCTTTGACTTATTTAAATATCCAAGTAACATGTAATTAACAAAGACAAGCATCTTTTGAAGGTCCATTCTTACCCATACTGATAATTATTCTTCCAAAAACAAAAAAATCATTCTTAAAACATTTTTGCTATGTGTAAATACTGTAAGATACTGAACTGGCTTTAGTTTATACTTTATTCCAACACTATCAGCATCTTAATGGAATATGCCAATACATCATTTTCTAATTAGGTTACCTTGTATTTTTTTACCTGATCACAGTTGGTGTCATTAAAATGACAAAGCTCAACAAAATAAGATATGAAATACATAACCTACAATTCATATCAATTAGATCATTTCTAATAAATGCAAATATTGAAATTTAGTATCACTTTTTCATTCTAGGAAATATTTAATGAAATTTTAATATCCTAAAAAAGGAGTCCAAACAACATAATTTTTAATCATCAGGACCAAAAAATAATTTTATTTGCATAAAGTTACAATATAAGCTCTCTCCAGAGTAATATTCTATAATGCAGAAAATTATAGTGTTTATGAGACTATACCATAATGAATCAAATTAATTTTATTTATATGGGCATCAACATAATTGAAAATCTGTGTAGTAATTAAAATTGTTTTATGACATTCTAAATATTTTGAATATACTCTTTAAATGTCAATGAAAGCTAAAGTAGCACTGTGTTATCATCAGACTACAATGGAAATTAAAAGCACTGGTAAACATTTGACTATAGATACTTGCTAGCAAATATCACCTTAGAAATAATCTCATTGGGAAAGGGAAAATATCCCCCTATTTTTAACATAAATGTTATAAATTTGCCTTCCTACTTAAGTTTCCTACAAGTGGCTCTTCTTTTCCTGAGAATAGCAATATAAAAGCTAAATTGTTACCTTATGTTTTCATTGGATAGGTTTGGGACCACTGACAGTTATAATTTACAAAAATTACAATGATTATGGACATTAACATACTTGACGGCAGTTATTATTTTTATTTGAAATACAAAGACTTTCAGTGGATACTGGACATTAAGATCTTGCCTATAGATGCCAAGTGAGGTGGAGGATTGGCACAATTGTTCAAAGAGTTTAGACTGAGGTGACATATTTTTCTCAATGATACAGATAGTTCAGAAGCAAGTGGTTGTTTAGCTTGAATATTCTCGTTTCTTTGCATATGCCCTCTGTCACTAAACTGGTTATCTATTGCCAGTAAATCAATTCAGACTTTGACACTAAATCTGAATTGGTTTACTGAGAATAATAACAAAAAGCAGACATTTGTTTGTTTTTTATTTCTTCAACTCATTTAATTCTTTTAACAACACTATGTTACAGATTCTGATGTTATTCCTATTTAATAGATAAGGAAAGTGGGGCTGAGAGAGGTCAAGTCTATTGTTAAGTTTGCACAGCTCCATTCACCTGGTAATATAGCTTGGGTTTGAAAAACATGCCAACTCCAGAATCCATGCATTTAACTGTACCCTGGAAAATAATACTCTATAAAGAAAAAACAGACATTTTGAGACAGAACTTTAAAAAATAGAAATCCGTTCCATGATAATCTCCTACTATTTGCCATCAAAAACCAAATTCTGTTATTCTCTTCTTTCTTTTCCTTCACGATCATTCTCATCTAGGAAAACTACTAGCTACATGCAGGGTAGTTTCATATGGATACCTGATATGAAGTCAGGCATTGGGAATCATGAATTTTACTTTTTGAACATCTTGGATAAAGAGATAATATGAGTTTATATCTGTAATTCAGTGGAATTTTATTGAGGATATTAGCTTTGATAAGATACAAATAACTCTAGGGAATGTGCTTACAGTACATAGAAGACACATCAATTGTGTCAAATTTTTAAAGTATTGATATTTTAATAGTGATGTCTTTATTTTATTTTATTTTATTTTATTTTATTTTATTTTATTTGAAGATTTTATTTATTTGAAAGAGAGAGAAGGAGAATGAGCAGGGGGAAGGACAAAGGGAGAAGCAGACTCTCTGGTGAGCAGGAAGCAGGACATGGGACTTGATCTCAGGACCCCAGGATCATGACCTGAGCCAAAAGCAGATGCTTAACCAACTGAGCCACTCAGGAACCCCAGTAGTCTTTTAGAGTCTTTTAGAAACCATAGTGTATACAAGGCTTTGTTTTACTATCTCCTGATAACTAAGCCCTAAAAAATAAGAAATCTAAAAAATAATTTTCTATCATTTGCAAGCTAAGTTTTTATGCAGCACGTAATCATTGTATTATTGTTGCAAAAAGTAAAAGAGAAAAAATCTGAATAATTGAGTTCCCATAGGTGAGATTTTGAGCAGGGATTACTTATTTAAATTTGAAAATCTGAAATACTATTTGCAACACTTCTGAGGGTGGGAGGTTCAGGGCTGTTCATTCACTATGATGAAGGGAAGTCAAAGCATGAGATTTATTGGCAGCAACCAGTCATAGCATGATTGCTGTCATTTTCTGGTAAGATAAATGACCAACATATTTATTTACTATAGGTGGCTAGTCAAAAATCTGTTCCTCAGGGTTAAACGGTCTCTTTTCTGGTAAATAGCATAATCATTATGTATAAATGAATGCTATATATATATCCCATATTTTGTATCATTTTTGATTCAGCAAAAATGTCATGTCTGGGTTTACTATTGAGTGAGGCCCCAACAAAAAAATGTCTTTGTATTCAAGGAGTTTGTAGTTGGAGGAGAAACTAAATGGTATAAGGTGGGTAAAAATAAGGCTATGAGAACCGAGACAAGGTAGCAGATACATAAATCTGAAACAAAATGGAAGACATACAGGATGAGAGAGGCTTGAAATATGGATAGGATTTCAACAGGAGAAGAAGGAAGTGGTTGGGTAATGATACGCCAGATGAAATAAAACATGGTAAGCAAAGGCTCCAAGCTTGAAAACCACAGGGGATGTTGGAGAGGTCAGTGGTGTAGTTTGGCTGAGACAAAGGGTAAATGATTAAAAAGCAAGACTGGAAAAAATGACTGAACGCATGAGCCAGGCTTAGAAAAAGATAACTAATGATTACTACTAATAATGAGGAGGATATTGATGATAACAGACTTTACTAAATAATGTGTATACCCAACGTCTATTTTAACTACTTTACACACATAAGCTCAGTTATTTCTCAGAGTAATGATAAACAAGTGGTACCATTATAGTCCCTGTTTACAAATGAGGACATTGAAGGTAACTTCAAGCTGAATAACTTGCCCAAGTTTGTACCAGTAGTAGCTGTCAGAGAGCAGGGCGGTATAAGCAGTGTAGAATTTTATTATTAAGGGAAGACATTAGGCTGGACAGTAACATAATCTTCCCTGGTTTAGGAGACCTTTCTTGCTTCTTTCCCAACATGAACTGCACTCTCATATTGCTCACTTACGTTGTCCATATTTCCAGAGGCACCTTTCTTCTTTCTTTAACAACCCTTTGAATCTTTTAATAGCCTAGCATTCATTCCCCATTTCCTCAAAACTGCAATCTGTATTGATATATATCCCTCATCAGTGGTCTTCTGTAGTACTTGCTGTCTCATACAACTTAGCACTCAATTACATACTGAGTTTTGTTCATGATTATTAATTCATCTGTTCTAGTCTTGCCTCTTGGCTGTCAGTCTAGATTCCAATATCTTTGAGTATGTCTCCTGTTTCTAATATATCTTCCATGGAGTCCAATTTATAGTACAGGCTCTGGTGGATTAGTACTAATGGCTTCTGGGTTAGTTCTGGTCACGTGGACCTTGGACAGTGAAGTGCCATTTTTGGGTAAAGAAGACATGGCAGCTGACTGGTTGAAAATTGAATTTCTCCCAGATCAATGTGGCTCAAAGCCACTTATCAGATCTATATAATATCAAATTAAATAATCACATTTTGTTACCAAGAGCCAAGTTTTTGGTTCTTTATATACAAAGGAAAAGATGAAATATCCACCATGAGGATCTGGGGTTTGGTCCATACTAAGTAAATCGTTTAACCTGATCCCTATTACTGTGCTGCTTATTTTTGATAGAACTGATCAAATTGATTATTTTAGTGTGCTGTCAACATTAACCTGTCAACATTGATTAAATTGGACACTTGAATAAAATAATTCATGAAAACATATATTTCACACCAGTGTGTTGTTTTGTATTCTGCAAACTTTGTGATCAAAGTATTTATTTATCATTATGTGGAGAGACAATGAAATCAGCTGGCTCAATATTAAGTGACGCCCATTATTGCGTAGCTGCTGGCTCATGTTAGACTAAACTGACACACGGTTGTAAAAGTCCTCAGAAGAGCAATCAAGTGTTTTGGCCAAAATCCACTCCTGGATGGGAAGGAATTAATATCAAAGAGCGCACCAACAGACTGTTTTGACTATCTACAAGATGGTAAACAAGCATTTTGGCTAAATTCCGTCTTTTGATTATGACATAATAGAACAATTTGAAAGAAACATTTGTATGAAGTGCTCTAATGGGGAATCATACAGCAAAATTACCCAGGATAATGAGTGAGCCTTAGACTCTATCTGTGTTGCACGAAACCAATATTTTGTCAGGAAATAAACACGTGCATATCATGGTAGGCAATTGTTTTTGGCTTCCTGCATTAATAAAGATAACTAAATGACTGCGGAATCTCATTTTCACTTTGTGCTGTGAAGACAGTACATTTAGCATTTAACCAGTTTAAATTGATTTATACAGTCAAAGTAAGCATTTCAGGACCAACACAGATCCATGGGTCAGAATCATCTAGTTTATTCATCTCCATTAATCAAATTAGTTAGATAATTACCAAATCTCCATTTCAATTTGTGGATTTGAGATCTGAATTATTTTGATTTGTTTGTGTAGGGTTTTAAAAGTTTAATTTCCGTGCTATTAATGGAACTGAAAATAGTGTTAAATTATCTTAGAAATAATAAGACTATTCCATTAGTGTTTTTGTGGTCTGTCATATAAATATGTAAATATATGTACATATGCATTTAGAAAACAGTTTTTCAAATTCTAATGTACAGCTGCATCTTCAGAGGCATTACAGTTCACTAAATAAAGAAAGCACTTGGATTTCACTTAAAATGTATAATATTTGCTTGACTTTGTTTCCAATTTGATTTCATATGACATGACAACGTCTCAAAAGTTTTCTTCATCATTACTATATAATTTATGTCAAAATATGAGTTGTTCTATTGATGCTTATCTATTTTTGCGTATTGAAGTGCCTTGAAAAGTTGTTCTATATATTTGGATGTATTTTTACGAGTTATTATATATAATTAAATGGTTGAGAAAGTAAAATTTACAATAAAAGTTGTCAAAGACTTTTTATAACCATAATAATTTATTGATTGCTACTCTGTCAGACATTTTAAGTGTATCAACTAATTTAATTTCATCACAGTCACATTGAGGGAAAGTTATTACTATCCCTGATTTTTCATCTTATGAAACAGAGGCACAGATATTAAATAATCAGACAAAAGTCACATAGTTGGGAAGTGATGGAATGAGGGTTTTTATCCAAAATGACTTCTGAATTCTTAATTGTTATCAACTGTCACAATAATGGATTATTTTAAAATGATATTATGAAAGAGGAACAACCCAAAGTACTCAAATATTTATTGTTTTAAAGAAGCCTTAATTGGAAACATTACATTTTTCCAAAATTTTTTATGTAAGGAAAAGTTAGCTTGAGGTAAAAACTTCAATCTAAAAACTAAAACTGAAAACTAAAGCACTGACAATATTTAATTCTCTACTAAGGAATCAAGTTCAGTCTTCTGTAAAAGGAATTAATCTCAGGTTTGAAGTTTTAGGAACTTGTTGGACAACTCTCATTAGTTATCTTTTTCTTGGCCAGTTTTTTTTTTTTTTTCATTTTGTTCTGTTTTATTTTGTTTTTTTTTTTTTTTGGACTGTAAAGGACAGCCCCGTTTTAAATTCAGCAGCATAATTCCCAGGTTGGAGTAATTCAGTTACAGAAGCTTGCTACCTTTTGGGTTCCCAGGGGCAAAGTTTGCGTTTCCAAACAGCCTCCTGTGAGCACGGGAGGATGGATTACTGAGGTCGGCCTTGGTTGAGTAACAGCCACTCAACCAGAGAAGAATTTTTAAAGGGTCCAGGAGGCTAAGCCTTACCGTTTTCTTTTGGTTGACTCTTTCATACTAGAATTTCCAAAGCAAAAATTTTCAGACCAGTTCTTTTCTTAGTCTTTTATTCCTTTTTTGCTAAAACAAAGACAAGTCAGAAACAGATTGAAAATATGTTTGGTTAAAAAGAGCACAAAAGATTCCCCACCTTTTCTTTGAGCCAAAATAAATCTCTTCCTTTGCCATTCCTTGGCATATTTTTCAATCGACCAGGTTTTCTGTCTGGATTTCAAGATTTGTGACAATCTTACTTTATAAATTCTCCCTTCACTTTTTATACAAATCACTCTGGGCTGCTGAATCCATCCATATCCACTTTGGGTATCTGTTGAGCACCTTAACCGCTTATGTGGTGGCCTGAAACATGAGGTGTTTCAAAGATAACGATTAGTCTGATGTGTTTAAGTAAATCTGGAGGGGAGAAACTCTGTTATTCTTAAGTTTTAAAGTAGAAGGTTTGGGTTCTAAGGTGGGAAACTGTTTAGAGAAATGGGAAAATTTACATATGGCTCAATAACATATGTATAAATAAATTACCACCACATTTTCGTAACAATTATGAGGATACACTTTTATGTCTGCAGATATTTTTACTATATTTCAATGTTCATTTCCTTTTCTGTATAAAGTTAAGCTTACTTAAAGACAAAATGGTAGAACAAAGAAGAAAAACCACTCAGTACATAGAAACCCTGATTTTAATCTGTCTTAATATTAAGTGGGAAAAATCATCTACTGTCTCAGAGATTCTATTTATCCAAATTACCTCTGACTTCTGAGATTTTAATGTCCACCTTTTAATGATATCACTATTAAATCCTTTAACTCTGCCGATGCCGATATTTTCAAATTAGAATTGTATTTTTTCAAGAGATTTGGTATTTGGTTAAGAAGGTGATGACCTCAAGTATTCATTCGCCCTGGAAGAAGTTTTTGGAATTAACCACAAATACTTCCCAAACTAACTGCTATACAGCGAGAGCTCTGGCCCAGCCTCTGACATTGCATCATAAATAGTGATTTTGTCATTTAAGAGCAACAAGAAATCCTGGGATAAATACAGTGTCAGTTCATGGTGTGCAGGTGTGTGGCTGAGGAGAGGGAGGATAAGAAGAAAGCGAGGAGTGGATTCATGCCAATAGACTTTACAGTTCTGAAGTAATTAGTAAGCTGTGCAGGTGTCTATTAAAAGTAACTGACAATAAATCTTGGTTTCTCTTTTGAATATTGCTTTGGTTTTGCAAGTCTGTGCCCCCAGGGGCGAAAGAAAATGACTCCAAGATTAATTACCACAACAGCTCATTCCCAAAGAGAAATTCAACAGAATTTTTATTTGAATTTATTATTTGTGTTATCATTAATACAACCACTAATAAAGATTGTGGCTTAATCTTTCTGAAAGACCATTGGATGAGATGATGCATTTCATGGTTGAAGAAGGTCCGGCATAGAGAGATCCTTAAGTAAACAGGTCCTTTGGTCTGTCAGAAGTTATTTGTCCCAGCGTGTGCCCAATGCAAATTTGTTGTTCTTTATTGTTCACAAGATTTGAGGAGTGCTAAAGTTGCGACAAGGTGTCCAGGTCTCTATTGTCTACTCTTTCCCTAAGTGGAGTAACTAATTGCAGGTAAACTTAGCCACAAAGTGACATTTCTCCAGGCTCCTCCATCTGCTCTTTTTTGACACCCCTGCCATTAACTGTCATTTTCCTTTAAATATACGGTGAATCTGAAAGGCCAGCTCTACATCACATCATTTCCGATTAGGGGCAGTTCCTTTGAGTTGAGTACTGTTTAGGTGTCAGAAAGAAGTCCCTGACCTCTCTGGAAGCACATTGCCGCGGGGCCTTAATTAGCACTGACTCCAGCCATTACTGAAGAGAGCACAAAGGAGAACACATCATTTTTCTACTTAGGAAGTTAGTGTCTGACCTAATAACTTGTCCAGGCTCACAGGACACTGTAACCACACAATAACAATGGGCATTATTTCTCTGCTTCCGCCTCATGTGAAGCACAGAATGAGGTGCAGACTGAGAAGGAATTATGGTTACCTCCCAAGGACCGTTTTAGAGTTTCCTCCACCTTTTATTAGGGGTGAAGTAGTAGTTGCCTTAAAAAAACAAAATGGGGTGGGCATATACATGTTCTCAAATCTGTGAGCTTAAGATGATTTTAAATGATCCAGTGTGTGCCCGTATGTTTGTGTATTTGATGATTTTATCAAATAATTTTTTAAAGAGGGCTTTTCCTTACCACAAGAACAGTTTTTAAAAGTGAAATAAAGTATTTTGAATTAAAAGTCCCTCCTTGATTTCAGATTGTAAACAGAGTGATATCTTCACCACAATGCATCTCTTAAAAAATAGACTCATTTTAAGAAACACACATAGTTCTGCTTTGGGCCTTCTATAATTACAATAGATAGGCTTTTGGGGAAATGGTGGCTACTGTAAAAATGACTTCAGGGGCGCCTGTGTGGCTCAGTGGCTGAGCATCTGCCTTTGCTCAGGGTGTGATCCTGAGGTCCTGGGATCCAGTCCCATATCGGGCTCCCCAGAGGGAGCTTGCTTTTCCCGCTGCTGCCTATGTCTCTGCCTCTGTGTATCTGTCATGAATAAGTAAATAAAATCTTAAAAAAAAGATTTCACTTCACCTAACTTTTCCAGGTTCAAAAGCCCTTAAGCACAATTTAGTATATTTGCCATGTTCTGGCAGACTCATTTAAGAGTCCCCATGTAAAGACACTATTAAAAAGTAAAACTCACTGTTGAAGTATATGCAGTCCACTCAAAATCAGTCCCCTTAAATAGAAAAATCTGACCCGATGCCTACTAGAGCCTTCTTTTCTGAGTCATAAATACAACCAGGATTTTAAGTGTTTTAGCGTTTTTATTTTAACACAATTCTTTCCTCTATGATAGTGACGTCTCTGTTACTTCTACTACAAACACATTTCTAAGGTTTAAGACTCGGCTACAAATAGTTATATGGAACTGGATTTGTCATGGGAAGACCCCAATTTGAGCACTTCTTTCATTAATTTTAATAATTTTTGAGTTGGAAATACGTTTTGCACTGCTATAACTGGAAGACTAGAATGTCTTGCAATGATAAAATATAAATACATGCATTTTCAGATTTTCAGCTCAAAATATACCAAGAGTGTTTTGTTGAGGTTGTTGTGCAGGCAGGTTTTAGTGTCAGAGTCTATTCTCAGAAGAGGTTCCCATACCTTTTACATATAAGAAGAGGTTCTCACATACAGAATCCAAGAAAATGTGTTCTGAAGAGTTGTCCTTCTTGTCTGGCCACAGACTTCTCCTGCTGCATGGCAGTGGGTCTCCATGTAATTAAATTCAAAAATTTGGCTCTTAGAACACATGGACAGCAATGAGACCAATACAATAAAGTCTTCCATATCCACTAGGTGGTAAAAGCCAGCTGGAAGAATATTTTATATAGGAGACCATGATTGTTTTCTCTTGATAATCTTCATGTCTTCATACTTCCCTTTTTTTTTTTAACCAAATTTTTATAATGTAACTTAAGTGTAAAACCATCCAATCAGAATTAAGTGTAGGTTTGGAGTTCTACCTAAAAATAGCATTTTGTAAATATATTTTACGCGATCAGGTAACTAGCAAAAGAAGAAATCCGACCAAAGGTCTTCGAATCTTATTAAAATAGGAAGAGATGGAGGAAGCTGCTGGCCTGTCATTTTTCCTTCTTAGTGGACAAGTGGACAAATCAAGCCTGTCCCCAGGTGAAGCCCATCTCAGTAGACATTTCTATGATCCTGTGGTCTATGGCCCAGCTGTTCAGCCTGTGAGGAGAGATGCACATATGCATTAGTTTCCTCCTTCCCTACCAATCATAGAAACAGTCTCTTCAGGTCTGAGGGAAAATAGTAGACAAGACGCAACCCAGCCATTCATTCATCATCTGCTGTAATTACACCTGATAATGGAGAACAAATTATCAAATAAAAATAAATGAAAGTCTGAGCTTGGAAAATAAACTCTCCCTTTTATTTAATAATGCGAAAAAAAAAGTAAAATAGCTTCTATAGAAAAGAAGAACTGTTCATTTTAGGCCTCCTTGATCTTCACAATAAAAGTAAGTCAGGCATTTAAGTAAGTCCTGGTCACTGCCCTTCAAATCTCCCTAGATTGTTTAACCTTTGCCTATTTTGTTAGTTTTAAAGGCTATTGTTTAATTTTCATGGAATACGCACCATGGGCTATTCTAAATACTGTTGTGAATATGGGTAAAACTGACATTGTCATCACAAGTATTGAGACCATTAGAAAAGAAGGGATTTGAAGGATTGGGTTGTGGAACGGAAGACGTCCCAGATGATTTGGGCTTGAAGCAGGACATAAATGCAAATGTATGTAGAGGATGTCGAGGAATGATTGAAGGGGCCTCAATATTAACAGAAAGGCAGGGTAGGCAATCATATCACCTGACTTATATTGGGAAATACTGAAAATCATTTGGAAAAAGATAATTATAGAAATTACATCACTTCAGGTAAGACATAGCTGAATATTACATACATACTCCATTTACAGAAATTACATCATTTTAAAAGATAAGACATAACTCATCTCTATATAAGCAGGTGTATGTACACACACATATACATACATACATATTAAAACTTACTATGAATTAGAATTTTTCTCTATAATAGAACTTCAAGGAAGCTCATTTTCTGGAAAACTCTCTAGTATAACAATAAAATCTGTATTTTTGATCCTTGCTTATAGACGTATTGTCGGATAGGGATCAAGACCTATCTGTGAGGCTTTCAAATATATGCCGGGATTTGTTTTGTATTCTTAATTCCCATGATCGCCCTGCTTTCAGCTGAGCGTGGGGTGGTGAAGATGAGCAACAGCATGGTTAAACAAATATACCATAATATTTCAGTGGTTGAGTGCTGCCTGGAAGAACCAGAACCAACTGTAATTGTCTAACCACACTGCCCTGGAGAGTTTAAAAATCAGAACCCTGGGTAGGTCTGAAAACTTAAAGTGTCCAATTTCTTATTTGTAACTTTTCAAAGAAGAGTTATTGCCACTCCTACTGATAATGTTTCCGTAACTAGGGAGAAAAGGGGCAGACTGTTTAACCACACTGTAAGGCATTATAAATAGAGAGAGGGTTATTTTGTTTTTGTTTTGTTTTCCTCTCAGTTTCTGATTTCTCTTCCTATCCATCTTTTCTTTATGTCTCCCTACCCTGGATTATTGAATGATTTCTAATAAAGGCTAGTATTTTCCAGGTCTAGGTAATGTGTGGCTGTGTCTTGATAACCTTGGGGAAAAAGATTGAGTCTCCTTTAGTTTAAAGCAGCTGTATCTAGGACTGTTTCATGAGGCAGAAGCAAGAAACCACGATGACCGCAGCATCTCTACCTTTTAGGCAGGCACCAAAAGATCAGCCAGGCCAACTATTTTTGTCGTTTATTCAATCCAATCATGTGTCTTCTGAACGTGGCTTGTCCTAGAAGTAGTCTTAGTGGTTTTACACAATTTGCTCAGGTCTGGAAATTGAAAACTTGCTACTCTGTTGGGCCTAATGTATGAATTTGGGAATGACTTTCCCCAGAGATAGTGTTATGATTTCTTTAGGATATTATTGATCTCTCTGATAAATGGGCATTTTTAGAAAACCACTACAATGAGACTCCATTTATATAACCAGAAGATCATGACATAAACAATACCGAATCTGGAAACACAGAACAAAAGTGAAGCTCCTGTTTGACACTCGGGCCTTGGTATTGGGTTTCCAACAATATTCTGGGGAGAAGATGGCAGATGAGCAACTCTCATTGTATATGTCATAATCTTAGCGTTCGTTTTTGTCCACGAGCAGCGTGTTCTCTCGAAACTACAGATTACTTTTAAGAAACATGTAGTTTTAAACAATATTTAGTCAGCCTTTTTACTTCTTTAATCAACTTGTTCTGCTGAACAAGGTGTGGAATTGATAGCTGCTATTGATTGGATGTAGCATTACCTAATCTTCACTAAATGTAGGAAGCTTTTCAGATTTAGAAAGGTGGCAGAA
>NC_132865.1:17094322-17151822 GCF_048164855.1 Canis lupus baileyi | reverse complement strand
AATTAAACCGAATAGTTAGAGAGTTCATGGCTGTGTATATACAGAGGGCTTTTGCAGGATGTTGAATTCAAGATTACCGGCTTTGGCCTTCAGAATTATTTTTATACCAGAGGGACAGCCACTTTCAAATAGTTTGTTTTTTAAGAGTCAATAATGCTTTTCAAAAGAAATATAAGAACAGAGCAGCATTCCCCCCACACTTCTTCCTACCTTTACACTGGAATGTAAATACCTTTATTATGTAAGAGAAAATAATGAGAAACTCTTTATATTGACAGATACTTATTTAGATTTAAGGTCCTAGACCACAGGGCAAGGCCAAAAAAGGCTTTTGTATCCTTTTAGTGGCTCTGAGATGGAAAAGTATGATATTTTCCATGATAGCACATTTTTCACTAATTCCTGTCAGCACACTTGAGCTGTCAACCAACAGTAAGCAATATCCATTTAACTGTAAAGGCACAAATTTGCTTTAAAGTATTTATGAGCAAGGGAAATTCCTCTGTCTAGTACTGAAACAAAAGTGTTCAGACTTTTGGAAGAATGTGTGAATCAGTATTTGTGTGTGTGTGTGTGTGTGTGTGCGCACGCACACACGCACAGTGGAGTGGAGAGGTCACTGGTATATTTAGAAGTTCATTTTATGTTGAAAATGAAAAATTTTATGTTGAAAAAGTAATATTATATTTTTTCAAGTCAAATAGCCAGGGCTTGAATATTTATCCTTATAAAATGCAGCTGTTCAATTAAGGTAGCCACACTCCTTTGAAAATAGTTATTTATACCAATTATTCCAAATAGGGGCCCAGATAGGCCTTTTGTTGTTGTTTGTTAGAGTGTGAATCTTGGTCCAGAGGTGACCACTGAAGAGTCGTGGATGATAACAGAATAGTTAAATGTTCTCAAAATGTTCCATGTATGTGTCTATCTTCTGTTGGACTACTTCTAAAAAAGTATAAAGGAGCTCTAATGATTGCATACCTTTAGGGAAATATTCAATTTAATATATGCTCCAATTTTAGAACCAAGAATCGATATAAAGAGGAAAAATAAACAAGAATAAATACACACCCCCAAATCATTAGAAATATCTTTGCTCCATTATGTTTCATTTCATTGCCAAAACTCCTTTTTTTGACAATGTACCATGAAAAGACAGGATGTCATTTGCATGAAGAAATCAATAATAATGCATATTTTATGTTTGCATTCTAACTACACAAAATTGATTTACACCAGATTTAGAAATACTTCTATTGTAACATTTGATCACAATTCAAATCTAGAATTTTTGCATTAAGCCCAGTAGTTTCTTTAAATGTCTGAAAAAATACTCATCTCAAAATGAAACAAGGAATCTGAGATGGTTTCCCCTTGAAGTTTCCAAAATAGTAGAAAATATTCAAATGCCTGATTCGTGCCATGATAAAATGTTATTTCATGAAAGGAAGCCTGTAGCTGTGTAAAGTCATGATTGATTTAGCATCAGGTAATTTGTGAAGTTACGAAACTAATAGAAGCAACATGGGTAAAGTCATCAAGGCTTCCTTTTTTTTTAACCATAGGGTTGAGTGCAAACAGTGCCCCAAATTTACTTTCTGAGTATGAACCGTTTTAATTTGTAATTTGAAAACTGTATATGACAATGTGTAGTTAGGAACTTTCAGATTTCTAATAAGAGAAGTGTTTGAATAGCTGAATAGTTGTTGAATATTTTTCAAGACAGGAGGCCTAACCTATTAAGGAATCAAAGCTTTTAGTGAGTAACATAAATACCAGGAAAGAAATACTTCCATTTAAAACAAATTACCCTGCCTGATTCCATAGACAAACCCATATCCGGAAGAGGGAACAAAGAGAATTAGCATTTTCATCAGTTTTTCAGACATATGCCTCTAAAAGAGACACCTGAATTTTCAGAATCTGCCCTGGCCCTGCAAAAGCACTCCATGGACATGGAAACTTCTCCAAGTGCAGTTTATTAACATGGAAAAGAGAAATTAATTAATTATGTTTGTTGATTTGGGGTTACCTTTAAATATTTATTTATTTAACCAGTCCACAGCAAGGTTTAAAGTTGGATTAGGTGAGGTGAGAGGTCGCAGAGAAATTCCACAGCTGCATTTGTGGAGAACGGTCCCCCCTCCTGTCGTGAGAGCCCTGGAAAGTGAACTGTTGCTGTGTTGTTCACTCACTCGGTCAGATCGAAGCCCAGCTCAATAGCATTAAACTAGCCCCCATTTGAGAGATTTGTCTTACAAAACCCTGAAAACTGCTCTGAACATGCATACATTGATTTTGTTGCTGGATCTCCTGAGCTTTGATGAAAAGGCAGTCTCCACATGCAGGTGAAAGGGGTTTACCTCTTCAATATTAAAAAGAGAAGATTAAGGATTTCTGTTCTGCTAAGGCTGAACTAATCAGTGGCATGCGAGGGTAGGAAAGTAGGCCTCACGCCTAATGCCACCTGATTTTCTGTGGTTGAACAAGAAGTTAAAAACCCCTCGTGTGACCTCCTATATGGTGAAACTTACCATTATTCCATTTTGCATAGTTAGTCAAATGGCATATGGCACATGACCACATTTGTTTCCCATATTTTTACAGAAGATAGATACTGATTTTATTGAGGGATATTCACTTCAGTTATGATGTTGAAAATGAGGATATTGTAAAGGATAAAGGAAAAACATCTAAAGGAAATCAGATCATGAAAGACTACCTAATTTAGTATTCACTGAAGATGTACAGCCATTCGGTATTTTTGATATGTGCTATAAGCCTATTACATTTATTTCCATTAAGGTAGAAAAAATGTGATTTTCATAAATATCTGGCTCTTTCTCTACAGACCAAGAATTATCATTTGAGCTCAGCAGAGAATACTTGGCATTTGTCCTTGGTATGAACAACGCTTACACTTTTTTTTCTAGTCAAAGATTACATGAAACTTTACTCTTTTTTAAAAAACATCAGAGGATTATAGTGTCTTTAGATAGTTTGCACACATCATTTCTCAGCAGGGAATTTCAGAATGAAATGAATGCACCTCTACTCCAGGAGAACAATTTTACACCCTGTAGCACTAATTCCTGTAATTATTTGTGTCCGTCTTAGCCATGATTTGGGTAAAGTGATATGAAACCTTTCTGAAATTATGGTGTAAGGAAGCCTTTGTGGGGGGGGGGGGGAGAAAAGGTTTAAATAAACTAACCATGCTGTGAGATTTCATATATTGTAAGATATCTTGAAAATGTAACAAATTTATCTCGAATCAAGTCTTATCAAGCATGTCTTTGATCTATTGTAAAAAATACAATAATGATCCTGAAACAAGCACTACAGAGGCAGATCAAGCTGGATAAGAGAATTTCAGAAATTAGATAACACTCATTTTCCATCATTTATAGAAACCACTTGGTTTGCCTTTTAGGCATATGTTGTCTGCACTTTCTCATGACTCACTCAGTGTGGCTCATCATGTTCAAGCAGATCTACTTTTCTATCGCTGCTAAATTACAGCATCCCACTCAAATAACATGTAGTGTGATCATCCAAAAGACAAGATTCCTAGCTCCAAACCATTTAATGTCTCATGTCATTAAGATGATAAGGAGTGAACGCAGGGAAGAAAAATCAGATGGCCCCCATTTGAAATTCCTGAGATCTGACTGGTGAACTACAGGTGTAGACTCAGCATTATTTGTCATAAAGTAGTCAACATTCCCAAAAGCCTACTGTAAGAATAGTACATTCAGTTCATTTTGGTTATAGATAAAATAGGATTAATGACAAGAAAAAAATCTTTAGCAAACAGGTTTTTGGAAGAGGTAACTGTGGCTGAGGTGATGACAACTGATTTTGTAGGACAGAGCAGATACTTTAGCTCTGTCCACCGAACATGTATTTTAGTTACTTCTCCGACTTCTTTATAATAGTACGAGTGGCAGCTTGTAACTCTCAGGAGTTTGTAAGAACTTAACTTTCAGTTATTTTTGTTATATGGATTTATGAATATAAAAATATTTAAAAAAATTTTTCCTATGCCCATTTCTAAGTACCTCCAGATTTCTTAAAAGAGACATTCTGGGGTAAAAGATAAATCTTGTTTTTCCCCTCCCTTGCAAGCCAGTCCATAAAGATGCCTTTTCACCTCTTTGGTGTAATAGGGAAGTGCTAAATCAAAGTGAATCCCCTATTCGGGGCACCTTGGGACTGAATAGTGCTTAAGCCAGTTGTCAGTATTCCTGGGTGTGTAGACAGGGAACCACACACCTCTCTCTGCGGATCATGGAGGACATTGACAGGCATCCTGTGCCACCTGCTATCACTTAATTAGTGTCATCATCAGATTTCTAGTTGGAATAATGACATCATGTACTTTTTAGTACATGTAATCACTATAATATATTACAAATTGTGTTACACCAATATTATGTGATTAAACTATGCGATGAGGGGCCTCTTGTATTTGAGCATTTGGGACTCTGGTTTCTCACTCCCATCCATTCCAAATGCTCCTTACAAGTTCAGAGCAAATCAGAAGATTTAACTGGTATAGCATAAACACCGCATACCTGATACACAGAGAAAAAACTAAAAGCTGATTTTGAAATTCCTGAAAACATCTTTTATATCCATAACGGATATTCTGAGAGAATGGGTTAACTGTTAAGTGTAAAGGTAATTAACAATAGGTTCTGAGCAAGTGAAATTAGATGGAATGTTCTATCTCTTTTACCAGGAATTGTGTGTCAGTAAATAAATAAGGGGGTTTCTGTTTGGGATAGCTTCTTTCTGGTTACAGATAGCTCTGCACAATGAAGAATCTGAGAAAGAGATCCATGGGAAATGTAGTGTCATCCAGGGGCATTATCATCTTTAAGCCAAAAAGAACACCTATCATTTTGCATTACTGCAAAGAGTGACACAGCCACATGTATTATAATCATGGTTGTTGGAGACTCAGATCTGTTAAGATGCCATTCCCCATGGAGGTCATTCGGTTTTGTTTTCCTGATATAATATTAGAAATTGTAGTAAAGGGTTTATAATCAATGCCCTCCTCTCTATCCAGAATTCCCCGTCAGTGGCAATAAAGATACAAAAATAGATGGATAGTTATGGGTTTTTAAATACATGGATGAATTTTCTGATCTATGCATTTTTAATTTATTTTCCCATTTTCTGTGATAGTTTAATTTTCTAAATCAGTTTTAGTTTCATGCAAACCCTAATAAAAATAAATCATAAAATGGCAAATATCAAAATAATACAGCCTAGCCTAATGTGATTTCCTTGCAATACTGCTGAATAAATATGGCCTTAAACACACATATGCAGTATTTCCACTGGGAAATACAATTATTTCCTTTAAAAAATTCTATAAATTGTGATTTTTAGCTGTCATTGATTATAATATAAGCAAGTATATGCAAGTTAGTGATCTTGTTTAGTCAATAGAAGCCAGTAAGGCTTTCACTAGTCAATTGTTCAAAGATTTCGTTCACACAATTTCACAACACAAAATGTGCCATCTAAACCACTTGCTTTGAAAAATAGCCCCTTAAAAAGCTTTTTTTTCCCTAATGACCACCCAAATAATCTAAACAGTCTTCCTTCCATAATACCAAAAGGAAAAGATTAAAACAGGAAGTGTAAGGTTGACTTACCTTTTCCTATATCTTTTAATTCTGTTTAAATTTCTATCCTTTCTTTGTGTTGGTTTGCGCATTCCTACATCTTGCAGTGTTGTACACCTCGAAGACCTAGTAAGCGAGTTAAAGGCTGATGACGCTAACGAATCCCAGCGCAAATGACTGAATCGATAGGAAACCAGCCACTGCTGTTTAAGTGTATCGATAAATGTACCTTTATTTTCTCTTGAATGGATAAGTGTCGCAGTTAAGAGTCCTATGGATCTCTTAATTGAAAGTTAATTTTAAATCAATAAAGTGAGTCATTTAAATATTGATTGGCCCTTTCTACACGAATTGTTAGCTGATTTTTTTTTTTTTGCAACAACTTTGTTTAAATGCAATCAATAGCCCACAATCAGTATGTTCTATAAAAAATTGACAGATGTTCCCAAAATGCCTGCTAGGCATATTCTTATCTGTTTACATATGCAGCAAAGATATTTCAGTCCTTTTCACACATACCTAGTTACAACTTCAGAAATCACACACACACACACACACCTTGTTTTCCTAAATAGCACAGTTGTTTTTTTCATTGTTACATTTCGCCTCTTATCTACTGCACCTTAATCTTTCATTTACATCTCCAAAGGTTTGAAATGAAAAGATTATCTGATATCATAGTTATAGGAACCATATCACTCAAACATCTGTGTGATTGCAATTTGAAAAGGAAAGCAATGTTATACACCCATAACAATTTAAAGACACTTAGAGTAAAAAAAAAAAAAAATAAAAACTAAAAAAAAAAGACACTTAGAGTCTTTGGTACTTTTATGTCATAATACATTAGTAATATTGCTTGAATAAAAATCATCTTCTAATGAAATAAAATATTCTTGTCTGTGTGAACATGTGTATCAAGCACAAGGCTAGCAACACTTTTAGTTTATGTAGCTTCCCTTAGAGATCCCCCTCTATCACAGCGAATAGCCGTGCTTTCCTTCCTTTCAAATTGGCAAAAGGACAGCCCAGTTAAAGCAATACAAATTGTATTACATGAAATTCATCTTGATTAACCTAATCAAGTAAACTAAGGTACTTGTAACTTTCAGCATATCAGCAACGATGAATATTCTGTTCACAGCTTCCTATGAACCATTCAGGATTTGCCTGAGATATAGTCTAAAAATCGTAGAGCGCCCCTTTCCACGGGGAAGGCTTCATTTTGGACAGCACTCCTGACAGCAGTCTAGTGCATTTCTCAAGCCACTCATCGAAGGTGCAGGGCTTTGATTTTGTGCCCTCCTGAAATCTGCATGTGTGAAAATAGCCTTTCTTAACCGACGCCCTTTTTAATTAGAGGGGAATGAAATTCGTAATGTGAAAATCAAAATATATACGTAACAAGAATTTTACAGCAACCCACTCACAGCTTTTTGCATAGGTCTAAACGATAGCAGCTAATACAAAATGACCCAAAGTTAACTTACAGTATTATACAGACCGATATGTCACCAAAAAGTAAAAAATGGGCGATAATTACATTTTGGTTCTGAAGGGTTTAGTCGATATACATGTCTTATCATTAAACTTCCCCTATCGATAGAAATGATAAGCAAAAAATAAATAAATAAAAGTGATAAGCATGAGAGTAACTTTTCATCCTCCCCTTTTCACGAAGGTGAAACAACACCCACCTAAAGCGTAGATGTTAAATCAATCAATCAATCAATCAATCAAGCGGAGACGTTTGAGGGTAGCTGAGCTGAGAGCCTAAGTTGGGATGCTATATAGTCACAACTTTTTGCTGTTTGCATAAACTCTCTCAGCTGTCCTGCAAACCCACCGTTCTTTAATGTGGCATCATTGTCCCCCTTCATGCAACATCTCAGAACTCGTTCCCTTCCCCTTACAGTGTTAGGGAAACGATATCAAAAGGGGAGATTTCAAGGAAATAGTGGGGTATCATTAGTTCCTATGCATACGGGTTCAGCATGTGAAGATGCCGCTCAGATCAGCCTTTAACATGTGACTGATAGCTCTTATTTGTCTGATAGAGCTGGCCAGGGAAATAGAGCTACAGCTGGTTACTTCATTAGGTCCTCTCATTGATTGAACCCTGCTGAAGTGATGCAGCAGGCTCCTCAGATAACTGCTGGTAATAGAACAAAATGAATTCTTATCACAGAGATTGGAAAGGCCATTAACCCTGGCCTCCGATGCTTTTCAGAGGTCACAGACAGGAAGCCAAGCGGTGACTGGGAAAACCGTTTTCTGTCTAACTACAGGTCACGTTGGAAGGGAGGGGGTGTGACTTTTTTACCCTTCGGCTTCTGTAGGGATGAAACTGTTATACTGGCAGATGTTAATAATCAGCTGTAAATAAATATTGGAACCAAAGAAGAAAAATGAGAAAGCACAGGAATTTATTTCAATAAATACTTAATAAAAGAACAATTGTGAGCGCAATATTTACTGCCAGCCCTGGTGTACTTTTAAAACTAATACTTTTTCATATAAATTGGAAAGAGAAATACGTCGAGGCACTTTAAAAAGGAAACTTAATATGGTTATACATAAAAATATTTCCTTCCTTCCTTTCCGTCCTTCAGAGATGACGATTCTAATTGCTCCTGGCTGCCCGGCTTCCTCTCCTAGCTGGGAAGCCACCACTGGGCCATCTCCGAAGGAGTGTGACACCCAGTTTGCCTTTCACCTGGTTGAGAGGAGTATATATCTAGGGAACAGTCCTATAATTTACATTTAATGCAACCTTTCAATTGACCAAGAGCCCACAACCTCAGCCCGCATCTCACAGCTGAGGACTTTCCCACATTTGTCAAGCCTGTGCCACTCCAGGATCAGCCAAAAGGTCCATCCATTTAAAGCGCCCGCAGCACATGACAGTTGTTCTGCGTCTGCGAGGACAGGAGTTCTCAGAGCAGCCGCTGGCTGGTATTTTTACGCTTTTTGCCTGGGACAGAAAACTTTTTGTGGATTAGGCAGCTTTGGCGAAGGATGCGTCTCATAGAAAGAAATGGAACAACTTCTTCTCATTACTAATGTGCATTATTTGCCTGTGTATGTGTACACAAAGATATAAAGACTATTTTTAACAATATGTTGGTGGCTTCTAAACTTACGACTCTGATTTAATTTCAGTGTCTGTGGTTGCGTGGTATTTTCTGTTGGAGCCAATCTTTCACTAGGAGTTGGTTTATTTAAATGTAATTGGGTCCTGTGGATGGAAAAAAGCCTACCGATTTTATGTCTTTGGAGACCCACCCAGACATTTGGTTTGGCCTTTGGTACATAAATAATAACAAGAAGGTGTATGCTGTCATTGCCCTGCTGGAAACACCAGAAGTGGTTTGGCAGGAAAGAAACCATAACAGATTACCCTGGATAAACATAGAATCAGATGCTTTTCTGCATTAGCTTATGTATATGTGTATAGATATGCATCGCTGTATATTGTATTATGGAACCTCTCTAGAATACAAGAACGAAAGGGGAAAAGCAGTTAATGTTGAGAATACGCATATCTCAATTACTTTTAAGTAAGGGGAAGGCTTAATTTTATGGGTTAATTATTTTTAGCCTGAGCTTATGTTTAATTGAGGCAGATATTAATAGAATCATGTTTAAAATTTGCATTAGGTAAGCAATGTCAAAGGCATCAACTTCTGAAGTAAAACTTAAGTTCTGTTGCTTGTTTGCATGTTGCTTTTTGGTATAAAACTTTTCAGTTTATTTGCTGTATGAGTTAGTAAATATGTTTTAAAATCTAATTAACTAAATGCATTCACTTATCTCATTTATTAAGAATGTTAGATTGGGGGACATCTGAGTAGCTCAGCGGCTGAGTGTCTGCCTTCAGCTCAGGGCATGATCCCAGTCCTGGGATCAAGTCCCACATCGGGCTCCCTGTGAGGAACCTGCTTCTCCCTCTGTCTATGTCTCTGCTTCTCTCTGTGTCTCTCAGGAATAAATAAATAGAATCTTAAAAAAAAAAAGAAAAGAAAATGTTGGGTTGTATTGCAGATGGTCAGGGAGTGAGTGACACAGGCCTGGAATTTCAGCTTGGAATACCTGGGTGAGACTCATGAAACTTTTCAGCTTGTTCATTACTTAGCTGTGCTTTATGAACCTTCATGGGAACCCGAGTTCGGTTCATATTGTCTAATGAAGAACAGGCATTAGTTTTCTTTGTTGGGTTTCGGTCTAAGAGTATTTGATATACTTATGTGTATAACTCTTCATACAGTAAGTAGCATTTAGATGATGCTAAGTCAAATTGAAGAAACATAGTACACTTCGGAGGAAAAGAATGCTGGTATTTTAGCTTCTTATCCTTATTAGGTAAAATAGTCAAAAATACTTATTTCATATGTGCCGTGAAAAATCGATTCCATTTCAAGCGTTATCTCCCTCTTTTAACTTGAATGAGCTAAAGAAAGGAAAGAGCTGTAGGTTTAGGCTCCATATGGACTGTAGGAAAATGAAGGAAATTAGTATTCTTTGAACTAATGTGTTTTTCTGTCCAACATGTTGTATAATATACAACTGCCCGCAAAATGTGTTGTGCTTTTTTTATTATTATTATTTGATGGAATTCAATCTGATTAATTTCCCCAAGAACAAACTACACTTTATTGACGTATTTGCAAATGGTAACTATTGGTATGAACATTAAAGACAAAGATGATGGCTGTGGGTGAGATTTATGTACTGTAATGATGTTTAAAGGTTTCCATTTTTTAAACTGCCCCGTGGCCTATCTCAGGATCTTTAATGGCATCGGTATCACATACAAGTAAAAGAAAAATTTCTAAAAGTAAATCTCCTGATAGGCTTTTTAATATGGTTTCATGTTTTTAAGAAAAATCTTGATTTCCAGATTCATGGGGGGAGGAACCCTGGTTTGATGATTTGAAATGAATACTGTAAGTTTTCAACCTATTGTCTTTCTTGATTTTATCAAACTTTTCTAAATCACTTTTTTTCCCCTCAGTGAAGTCTCATGACAGAATTTTTGTTTTGATTGGGAATATTTACCAGTTTATTAGAAAAAAAAGGAACATTACAAAAGTTGGTAGGCCAAAAATATCAACATCTTTGTGTGTTTTCATACTTCTCTTAGGTATTCAGTGATAAAATTTGTGGATGAACTAGAGAATTAAAAAGGATGTCTGGAAATCAACTTTATTTAAAAACAAGTTGATTTTTAAAATATTTCCTTCTTTATAAGTTTGTTTTTCAAATCAAAATCTTTCCCACTTTTTGTAGAATACGTGTTAACTTTTATGAAACTGCTTTGCATACTGTCATTTTATTGCCTTCTTGAAAATATTATTTGTCTAAAACTCAGTCTCAAAATTAGCCATAATACAGAAACATTGGATGTTCTCCTGCTAATCTACATGCTCTCGAAGATGTTTGTTAGTTATTGTTTTTCATGCCATACTAATAAACTCTATTCTACATAAGGATTTAGTTAAGTGTTTTGAGAGGCCCCATTAGCACTTTTTAGGCTACTGAAGTAACATTTCTTGCCAATATCTAAGCACTTGATTCTAAAACATTTGATTATTTCCTTTAAAAATTCAGTTAATTCCTGTAGATTTTATATTGTAGAAAAATGCAGCCAATTTTTCTTTTGAAGAAGAGTTCTGTTTTGTTTTTACCTAATGATCAGCTAGTTTGTTTTTATGTGAGTATGTCCATATGGTTTGGCATTAACCTTTCTTTTTTCCTTCATTTTTTCTTCATTTATTTTTTTTAACCCTATTCACATAGAGTAAGTGATGGAGTCATTGGGAAATAGGTGGCATAAGTCAGTGCCCCCTGCATGTTAAGTATGCTACACACTAAATTCAGCTCATTTGGATTCCATTTCTATTTGCGTTTCTAGTCTTTCAGAAAATTTTGGTTGAGAACTTACAGTTGTTCTTTACTCATGCTATTCTTCTATAACGTTGCCTTGAATAATTATTAGAAACAAAAATAAAAGAAACTAAAAATTTGTGACTGTTCCAATTAGATGACTTAATCCTTGTTTATCTGGCAAGTGAAAAAAATTTTACATTAATGAGATAAGAGAATATAGATTACCTTTTTGAAAGTTATGTAACACCCACAAAAGAGCTTATCTAGGTTATCTGTGCACAGCTTAGTAACCCGGGATCCATGGGCCTAGGGATTCCAGGCCCCCTTGTAACTGCCTGCAAAATTATCCTGGTGTGCATTTTTATAGGAAGAAGGTCTGAAGCTTCCACTACATGATTAATATTCCTCAACAAGAGTACTACTCTCTCTCTAAGACCCTTGAAAGAAAACTAGTGACACATAGTTTGAGTTGAAAATATACCTAAAAATATACTTAAAAATTACATTTCTAAAGATGGAGCCACTTTCTCTGCTGCTATTATTATTGCCTTCCCTGAAACTCCACTCCAATAACCTCACCATACATTCGCTCGGTAGGATGGGTGCCTCTTGGGCATCCTGGCTACACAGACAGACTTCCTTTTCCCCAATACCAGCTGCCAACTTAAGACCTTCCAGGGACATCGTATTTTTGAAGAAACCATCTTAGGAAACTGGAGTTTCCCTAAATCAAATTGACAGAAATAGTAGACAGAGTCACCTTTGTGCTTCTGCTCCTTGAGGCTGTAACCACTCAGTCAAAACAAAGCCACTCCAGTGATTTCAAAAAATGGTTAAGTAGAGAAGGGCTAGAAAATGATGTATTTGGCTCCTCTTAGAAGAAAGCAAAGAGCGAGAAAGCATGGAGTATAAAGTAAAGTTAACATGAAATAAGAGTGAATGAGAAATAAGAATGAATCTTATATAAGATGCATGTCTTAGCAACAGAACCAGGGAAGATTCTTTGGAGTATGGTTAGCATGTGGAGTTAGAGCACTTCAGATAATGAATGTGAATATACTTTGAAAAGTATTAAGGGTTATGCAAATATAATGGGCCAATGGGCTAATGATTTGGAAAGAATGTGAAAAGAGGGTTATAAATACAAACACACACATAACAGATTTGAGGTAAACATGAATTATTGTTCAATCTTATGAAGTCTTGTCCTCAGCCTTTGTAGCCAATACTTGTGAGTTGACAAAAAATAACTGCAGATGTTCAGGTAATGGGGAAGCCAAAAGGATCCTGACAGCTCATGGGCCCAGTCCCTCATTTTACAGCTAGAGAAACAAGGACTCACCAGTTTCATGACTTGGACAGTGTTCCATTGCTAATTCATACTAGAACCCTAGCTTCTCATTCCCAATGCAGCATCACTGTAGATATCTTTGTCCTATTCTGCTATTTACATAGGGTGACTCATGGAAGGTTTTAAAACTGATCATCGTCCTTGTCTTATCATTTATCTATAAAATGTTTCTCCTAAACAGAAAAAAAGTGGAAATGACATGAGGTAGATTGCATTGATGCTTCTTTCTCCCACAGAATTAAGTGTTCTGGGTTCCTTTGTGTCAAGAATGCTTGGCTCCTACTACCAGCATATCACTTCCTGAATCGTGGGGTGGGGGTTGTTTCTATTTTGTTATTTTTTCTCCTCCAGACTTAAGCTCCTTGAAGGCACTGGAGGTTTGTTTTCCTCTTAGTGTCTCCTAGCCAAGTATGGTCCTTGTCACCTAGTGGGCTCTCCGGGAATGTGTGTTCATTTGAATGTCTTTTATGCTGTGAGGTAAAATTATGTGTCTAAATCTATCATTATTTCTAGTCCTTAAAGCACTTTGTTATTGTTACACATTTCCAGTGAGATGTAAACAAACAGTTTGAGAAATGGCAAATAAGGGGTTTAGGCAAATTAGGGTAGATTAGGAAGCAATAAAAAAAGGTTCAGCTAAAGTTAAATGAAACAGCAGGGGGCCAAGTGATGCTTTACAGATAGAATATTGTAGGTCGTTAGAGCTTAATAGGCAAATGTTTTCATTTTAAGGGCTATAAAATAATTTTTAACTGCAATTTCTTCACTTTTAAAAAAATCCTTTTAAGGGAAAAAGAGACAAATCAAGAAAGTACTATTGATATTTGCTCAAAAGTTTTTTCTTCTCTTTAAGCCTTGTTCAAAGCAGTCTTTCCACACTTCTTCCCATTTACAGAAATGATATTGACCCTTTGAAGATATTTTCTTGTCCAAATGATCATAGTTCATAAAATTAAAAGTCAAGTTGACGTTTGTCTCAGCCCTCAGCCAGATCTCCTTGACCACAGATCTCAAGGGAAGTGTGGGGAGGTGATTTTATTGCCATTTTGCAATAATTGTATACTCTTATTTCATCCTCTAGAGCTTTTGTTTCAAGCAAGAATGTGCTTGGACTTCAAAGAATTAAATGCACAGGAATTATATATTCATGAGGCAGTCACAAAAAGGGACTAGCGGAAGGAAAACAAGGGAGGTGAACTCGCTTCTACAATGTGTAACAGTTGTGTGTGAGGAAGAAAGGAAGATAGATTCCTCACAAAGCTGGCACATACCTCAAAGGAGCTTTCTGCCTCTTTAGCCTGTTACAGTAGGATTTTAAACTCATTTACCTTTGAGAGAGAATACCAAATACATGTATTTAATAGCAGATGTGGCAAATACTTGATGAATTAATTGCAATCAGAATCAGAATGAAGTGGAGGAAAAGATTCTGCTTTGTTACCTGGAGGATTATTCTCCTTGGCTGCCATTATCGATTATAGAAGCCACCTGAGAGTGGAGGAATGCGAGGAATACCCTGGGCAAGAGCGCTGGGGGTAGCATGTGGCCGGGGCTAGTGGGAGACAGAAAAATGAAAGCTCCCTGCCCTCAAGGAGTTTAGAGGCTGCCTAGGAGACAATTCATGTACTGGACACAATAAGGCAGGTAAATTACGGCATTTTAAGGAACATCATCAAATTCGGTACCGTTCAGAGGAGCATTGGATCTGTAGGGTTAATCTGTAGGGTTAGTCCTAATGGAGGTATTAGGACATGAAGAATGAGTAGGATTGAAAATAAAAAAAATAGTTTTGTTTGTTTATCTCTGCATCTATTCATTTATTTATGCATGGTCCTTAGGTTTAAGGGGTGGAATGATATGATTCAGACTTAGGGGTGAAAGGAAATTGATATGGTTGTGTTGAGAAGCAACAAACTAAACTGAGAGCCTAGTAATGACCATTGGGGAGAGAGTGACAAAAATGAACTAGGTAGTTGAAACTATGGAAGTCTTTGAAAGCTGAGCAAAGAAGTTCAGATTTGAAGAGCAGAAAATACGAAAATACCGAACCTTTGAGTGTGGGAATCGCACTACTGAAGAGGTGTCTTAGGACACATGATTTGACAGCCATATATAAGAGAGATAAATTTGGGGGGACCTGTGTGCTGGAAGCTCATTCGAGGACACTTGTGTGGTGGGCTGGTAGACACAAGTCAGGTGCTATCACTGAGGTAACTCTCAGCAAGCAGAAAAGAGTGTTAACAATCCATAAAGCAAACTTATCAACTAAATATAAGCAATGAAGGAGCCAACTGTTGGAAATATGTCAGGTTAAGTGGGCAGGGAAAAAGTGAAAAGCAGAGGCACACCTTTTTACACTCTCAAACATAATCCCTTAAAAAAACTATAGGAGGGGGGAAGAAATAATGTGTTCATAAAGTTTTGTAGGTGCTTTTGAACTAGGAAAAAGGTAGTCATTTTTTCACCATGATTTTTAAGAGGCCTTTGTAGTTTTAATAAAATTACGTTAGGGGCTTTGTTTTATTTATAACATTTAGAGCTTACATTTAGGTTAGTCTGTTAATATCATTTATGCTGAATAAGTTATAGAGGAAATATTTTATGGCATGTGGAACAATGTAAGTCCAGGATATTTTTGTATCTTTCAAAGTGAAAAGGATTGATCAAACTCAAATACTGTTTAACTACTGTACCTCCATTCATGTGACTATCGGAGTCATCGTCGTTGAATACACGAATAAACACAATCCCAGACTTAGCCATGAGGTGAACTGTACACAAGGTGAAGGAAACATTCATGGTAGGTGGCATTTTTGTTGGAAGTCAATTAGGAGAAGGAAAAGAAAAAAAAAGGAGAAGTTCATTTGTTCCTATTTACAGGACTTTTAGCAAGACAGGATGGCCTCTATGCATTTGACAAGAGAAAGGAAAACAAAGTGCTGTCACACCAATCCATAAATACCCTGTAGCCCTTTCAAAGATATGATAGAAGAGATCGGGGTGCAGAATTGTAATAAATGAAAGTTGATTCCATTTGGGCTTGCCCTCTTTCATTCTGATTTTGTGTGTGAGTGTGTGTGTGTGTGTGTGTGTGTGTGTGTGTATATATATATATATATATATATATATATATATATATATATACATTTCTCAAGAATTCATAGTGTCACTGAAAAAAGCAAACACAGCTCTGTGTACTTCCAATCCTTGGAATTGGGTTCTAGAGTATTCACGGTGATACATTAGCTGCTGCCTTCTGAGGACATATGTGAGAACTAGGGTAAAGATATATGGGACAGGAACAAATATTAGCCATGTAAAAGATATAATTTATTCTCATATTACTTATTGTATTGGATTGAACATATGTTTCTGTTCTTTCTGTATCCTTAATAATATCAATGTTAAAAATCCTCAAAAGAGAATTCTGCATTTGGCTCAAATTATTTACCACATTAGAGATGTTTTTATATGTAATATATAGAAATGAGATACAAAGAGAAATAAATTATTCATTGTTCATTTTCTTTACCACCAGCTTCCTCTCCTCCTCAACATACCTTTTATTTTCTTAAGGTGACCATATGTCTGGCTTTTTGTTTATTTTGTACTTCTTTGAATTTGAATTCTGGTCATCATTTGTGATTATCCACATTCATTTGAAAGGTCAGTTTTCTCTATTTGTTATTATCATGTAGTTTAGAACAGTGACAGGTTTAGTTTTTTGCAGTTTTGTTTGTTTTACTCATCAGATGCTTATGGCAGTGTGAAATTTCATCTTATCTGTCACCTTTTACATCAGTGATGATCATGAATTACTTCATCTAGTTCATCAGGACAGCAAATTTAATGGACCAAAACACCATACATTTTTGAGATCTTTCATCATCTTGCACCAAAATCCTAAAATACAGGTGCTGTGTGCATTGCACATGAGTTATTTTGATCAAACTTAGATTATGAAAAATACACTGTGATTGTATTGCCGTAAAACATAATTGAAGAGTTTAATAGGGACCTGTTTACGTTCTGTAAGGCTTTTCATTTTTGTTGACACAATTTTATTGCTTCTATGGTGCCATAATATCTACAAGGGAAAAATAGTTCTTGACTCATAGCTAGACCGGATTGCTAGTCAAATCTTCACTCAACAGAAATGATTTCTCTCATTGTGTATCACAAAGAAGGCGAGAATATTTCGTGTGCTGAAACAAAATGGGTTCTGCTCTCTGACTCTCTTTCCGTGTCCCCGTTTGACATCGTTTATAGTTATTTTGGTTCATCTTCACGTTCTGCTGTACTTCCCACTCCCCAAGTCTCCTCAATTATCTTCATGATGTTGTCCGTTTCCACCTTCTGAGAGGTTGATAAGTCCTAGCCTAAGTTCCCTGACTTCTGTGATCCTTGACTTCCATCCCTATTTCCACTGCTCTTCAGAAACCCACACCCAAGGCCATCCTGGGATACCTGCCAGCTCACTCTCTTCTGCCTCTCAGTGTTTTCCTTGCCACCAGCTTATTCGCATCATCACACCAATATTCTCTCCATCACCCTGCTGATGAAAAGCCTTCCTGCATGCTGTCTGCCTCTATGTATTGCCCATTTCTCTGATCCTTTTCACCGAAGTCCTCGGAGAATTGTCTGCACTTGACATCTCCATGTTCATCATCTTTTTTCTCTCTTACACCACATGAGGTGGGGGTGGGGGCTTATCCATACCACTCCACAAAAGGAGCTCTGGTCAAGGCCTCTGAGGACCTGTCTTTTGGCAAATCTACTGGTCAGTTTCCAGCCTCCTCAGACTAGACCAACCAGCAGTTTTTAACAAGTTGACCTCTCCTTTCTTTTTTTAAAAATATTTTTAAATTTTTATTTATTTATGAGAGACACAGAGAGAGAGAGAGAGAGGCAGAGACACAAGCAGAGGGAGAAGCAGGTTCCCTGCAAGGAGCCCAATGTGGGGCTTGATCCCAGAACCCCGGAATCACGACCTGACATTCAACCACTGAGCCACACAGGTGCCCTGACCTCTGCTTTCTTGAAGTGTCTTTTACCAGGCTGCACCCCATCTTCTCTTGATCTTCTCCTGCCTCATTGATTCTTCATGCTTGGTTTTCTCCACTGCTCCCTCCTTATTTTAGAAGGGAATGATAGGAATATTTCACCCAGTGCAGGCAATAAAGAGAGAGCAGTCCCCATAGGGAATTTAAGAACAATAAAACTGAAGGAAAGCGACCTGCTTAATTAGTATTTTTGACATGCGCAGACAGTTCTAAACCAGGTCAATGATAAACTATTTCTCGCTACTGGGAAAGACTACTCGTAGGGTCCCTTGGTTTGCTATGCTGCTGTGCAGAAGCCTGGCCCAGGTTCAGTTAGGGTCTCTCCTTGTCTAGGTGATCTAATTCAATCTCAACTTAGAGACTTGCTCTACCTTCTATACATTGACCTTTCCTTCCCTTCTCCACACCCTACCTCCAGCCCACATCTGCTTACTTAACGCTTTCACTTGGGTGTATAAACAGGGCATCTGATACTAAACATGTTTGAAACTGCGGACTCCAGTCATTCTCTCCCTCCTACCTTGTTTCATCTGCATTTTCCCTCATCTCAGTACATGATGTCTCCATTCTTCTGATTTCTGGGGCAAAACACACTGTAATCACTTTTCATTCTCTCACTTACCTCATGAAACCCAGTGGCAAGTCCTCTCTGCTCCTCCTCTGAAATATACATCAGCTCCTCCACTGCCTCCTTGGTCCAAGCCACTACCATCTCTCAGCAGCATCACCGAGACCTTAATTTACTTGATTTCTCTGTGTAATTGTACACCTGTGCCTCCTACTTCTGTAGGAAGTTTGTCCTTTGTCCAATGTTTTATCAATCACTCCAGTGCCCTGTGTTTGCCTCTTTTTCTCTGTCATTATTTTTCATCTTTCAGTAATCTTCAGTACCACTTATGTCTTAATTTTTCTTTCTTAGAGTTCTCTCCTTATAACTTATCTTCCATACTTAATGTGTTGTTCTTCAGATTTACTTACAGGTATTAGCTTCCAAGTGTTTTGAACTCAGGCTTCTCTTTTAAGATCTAGTTTCATAAACTTAAAAGTTTTCCAAACAGCTCTGCTTTAATTCATGTCCAAAATTGAGCTCATCTTTTTTCTCATCCCAATCTTGGACTTTGAAATTTTCCTTTTCTCTCCAATGGAATCACTGTTATTCCTTTATCCATGACTTTTTCTAGACAGTAATGGACTGAGATACAGTGAATGTTCCAGCATCCTTTTTTTTTTTTTAATAGCAAAGCTTTTCCTCCTCCATTCCATCTTCCACACAGTATCCCAAAGATGCAAATATGATCATGGCATCCCCTGCTTAAACCTCTCATTTTGCCAAGATTGAGGGACCCTTTGCCAATATTTTGCATTCAGGCAAAGGAGAAAAAAAATTGGCCATGTCTCAGAAACCATTTTTTCTTTGGCTAATACAGTCCAAAGAAAGCAATATGCCAAATCTCATCAATCTGTTTGCTCATTAATGAATCATTTATTAAATAAACATTTCATGGGTATGCATAAGTATTGTCTTGGAAATTCATAGCAGGTTCCAATGGTACATTTTTCACTTTTGGCTCCAACTTAGCCTTTCTAATCTTCCTTTTCTGGGGCTATGCATACTTTCACTAACTTTCCCTCTCCAGATTTATTTTACTTATATTTGTATCCATCATTGCCTAGGTCAATTCTCCTAAGTGTAATTTGGGGTATATGACCATATAAATTTGACCATTCCTAATGTGGTGAAATGTAGAAAACTCCAAATAGTGAAAATCCAAGGATTATTTACATATAATTTAGGAAACTTTTCTACGTCTTAGGTTAATGGTAAATTTATTTCAACAATTATAGTGTTGATAAAAAAGAATTGATCTAGTCATCTGAGGATTTTCTTTTATAGCCATATATAATTCACAAAATAAATAAACCTGTGCATGAGAAGCAATAATTTCCCCCATATATATAACTATATAGAGGAGTTTAGTATAAGTAGTAATGGTACAGTCCATGTCAGCATATTTAAGACATATAATATTTAAAAAGTATGATACAGAGATTGTATTTCCTTACTATGCATGGTCAACTGGAGGTGTTGATAACAACAACTTACATTTCATCCTTACAAGGGCTTGTCATGGCAAGCAGAAGAGAACATTTTATCCCCCCTTTACAGATGAGAAGACTGGCTCCAACATGTTAATAGATCTGTTTAAATTTACACAGATGGAAGCTAAAGTTTTAATTCCCATTCCATACATTTCTCATTTAACATTGCCATTGTGAAAGCTCTACAATATTATGTATGGTTCATTATGAATTGCTTTGAAGAAAAAACAAGTGTTATGTGCTTTGATGCTGTGTTTAGTTGGACATATGATTCAGGTGACTGTAGTGTAAGGAATAACCTAGAATTTTAAGCAAACTCAGCGTTTGTATATAAATGAAGATTTTAGGGTTTTGGAATCTGCCACATTTACAAATCTGTATATTCTGAGATTGTTTATGACTTCTCATTAAATGTTTCCTCTTGATAAAAGGCTGATGGTGGGGGTGGGGTTTGGAATTGGAGAGGACAGGGTCCCTCTCTTGCAAGACGAAACATAGGGCTGACTTGGATGTCACTACCAGTCTAAACAGTTCATCTTCTTCACTTTAACTTTTGTAAAGAGCCAAACCAGTGTGAATTGAACAGTCTTTATAACCTGGTACACATACTACTCTTAGTGCAGAATGTAAAATTTGCTTAAGGATTAAAAAAAAACTTTCAAACTCCATGGCTTAGGAAAACAATGTTTAGTCTTGTTAACATTTGCTCTTTCAAAAATATCTACACATATAATAGTGATATTTTAAAGGTCTAAAATACTAACTTAGCTGATAGACAGAGAGTACCTTACATATAAATATAACCTAAAAGGCCATAATATCAAATTGATGTAGTCTTTCCTTTGAATAACTTGTATTCAGCAGGATGGACCAAAGCCAGAGAAGAATTGTGCATGAATAAAACTACTACTTATTCAGTACTAGATGATTTATGCTCTTAACTTACTCCTTATTACACCTTGGAATCTAGTAATTTTTACTTCCATTTTTGCATATAGGATCTTGAATTTCAAGGAGGCTAAGCAACTTGCCCTGTCAAATATCTAGAAAGTGTTGGAGCTGGGATTCAAGTCCAAGTGTATCTTTTTCTAAGTCCATGTTTTTTTTTTCTTTTTTCTTAGCACAGATATATGCATAGGAGTAGTCCATATTCTCTTAATGAAATAGTTTTTTGTAGTACACAGGCTTCTAAGAGCCAGATAGCTATAGTGGAAGTACATAATTTTTATGTCACTGATGGCTCACTTTTTATCTTTGCTTGCTCGAAATTTCAAGCAAAGAGAATTAATCTCAGGTAAAAAAAAATTACCATTATTTCAACACCGAGTTACTCGTTCTGGTTCTTCACAACAAGAGTAAATGATGGTTTCATGGATTACAACTCCAAAGAAGTATTCCCAATGACTCACTGAATATGATTGAAATAAAAATCAGAATTTTGTGTAAAAGTTGTGAAACTGATTAAACTCTGTAATTGCTGTAGTAATTAAAAAATGCAGTCTTAGAGGGTGGCACCTATCATTGCTGACATCTTTGAGGTAAAAGTATAAGAGAAGTTATAGAAGCTTCCAGGAACCAAATAATATAACTGAAACAAGGAAGTACAACTTCCCTGAGAGTAAATGATACCCTTGTAAGGAGTCTTTGAAAGTGGTGAAGGCAATATTGATAAAAATGCACTGCTGGATAAACATTTATTTTCTTTTCATTAAAAAAATAACTTTAAAAGGCTTTTGACCTAGCATGAGGCTATTCAGAAAAGTTGGTAGCTATGGCATAGAAAGAAGAGGTTTTCCTCGATTAAAAACTTGCTTTGTTTTTTTTTTTTTTTTTTTTTAAATTTTTTTTTAATTTTTATTTATTTATGATAGTCACAGAGAGAGAGAATGAGGGACAGAGACACAGGCAGAGGGAGAAGCAGGCTCCATGCACCGGGAGCCTGACGTGGGATTCGATCCCGGGTCTCCAGGATCGCGCCCTGGGCCAAGGGCAGGCGCCAAACCGCTGCGCCACCCAGGGATCCCCAAAAACTTGCTTTGTGATACAAAGCAATGGGCTGAAATGAATAGCCAGTGCCCCACAGGAACAAAGGTCATCACTGGGTAGGGTAGGAATCAGTGTGTAGACCAGAGGTTTTCCTATGTTGATGAGCCACCTAGCAAAACCAATGCAATATGCTAAGGACTTAAAATCATGTGAGACAATGTAGAGATTGTGATGAATCCTCTAAGAACTTAGGTGCAGATAACTGAGGAACTGACAGATGGAAACACAATATTTTCCCTAAGTTACAACAATAGAATTTTGATTTCTTAATTTCAAAACAATCAGAAATGAAACAGACTCTTACAGGAAGAAGTGTATTAGAAATTAATAAATTTAAGAAAAAAAATACTTCAGTAAGAACACTTTAGAGTAAGACACATTAAGAAGATGTATGAGTAATTTATTGAAACTAATTGATATCAGGAACTTATTAAATTCTTTTGAGGTCCCATTACACTGAGGTCATAGATGATTCAAGAAGCAGAAAGAAGTGATCACACTTTCCTGGCCTAGAGGTCCCAGGAGATACTACTCCCTTACTATATAAAAATAACTTCTGGGTAAAACCAGACAGGGCAGGGCAAAGGAGCTTTACTTTTCCAGAAAATAAAAAATTACAAATCCAGCCCCGTTCAGATAATTGACACTGGAGCATCCAATGCACTTCAATCTGTTACTGCCTAGAAGAAATAATTTAAGAGAAAGCACTGCAGGTCAACAAAGATGATGTTGCTTGGTTACTCAAAACCATTTGGTAGCATGCTGAGTTGCTCAGCTTTTTAGAAGAGCACTCTTTGTATCCACATAGGAAACGGATGGAGACCACTTGAAACCATTTTTAATTGCAAACCTGCTTCATCTGAAAACAGCTCCACTTTTGTAGTGCACAAGCAAGTTCAGAGGTCTCTATTAAAATGTAAACTACCAAGATGATAAAAAAATGTTGAACTTGATTTGTTCTTCTAGATATTGATCTTGTTGTGATGAATTTGCTTTGAAAGAGCTTGAACTGTTTTTTTAGGAGGTGGGAAATTCAGGTTTTAGATGTCCTGGCCCAGGAGTCCTGGAGGCTGCCTGGAGGCAACAATATTCAGGGGAGAGTATGGAGCTTTGGTGTCAGACAGACTAAGTCCAGATCCTACTTTTGCTACTCTGTGGGGGAAAAAAAATCACTTAAAATATCTGAGCTTTAATATCTCATTTTTTTCATGAAAGTAGTGTTTTTTTTTTTCTGTACAGATTTACTGCAAGGATTGAGTAAGAAAATGCATATTATGTGCTTAGCACCTAATGGGTTTCCACCAAATATTCACTTATTATTTTAAAATTAGAGCCCTGCAAATTTCTTCTCTTTTATGTCAGTCTCTGAAATATCCTTTAACAATGGATCACCTGTTTGCAAAGTTTAAGGTAGGAAAGGTTTCAAAAGGGAAATGGGGAGGAGAAGGTGGGAGGGTTTTTGAAATGCGGATATCTTTGAGAATTTTGTTTTTTCCCGGAATTGGACTCTTTTTTTTTTTTTTTTTTTTTTTTAATGGATGGAAGTAGAGTGGAACTCATAATGTTTCCTAGGACTACAGAAAATGTTTTTCTTTCTATTACTTTAGACTAGTTGGCTTAATATTTATTCTGTTTAGTGGTATATATCTCAATACATTTTGCTGAAATAGTGATACACTTTATTATTTAACGCATTAACGAGTCAGTGGGACGCGATGAGATGTGGAAGTTTTGTAAGCAGATGCTGTCTTAGTACTATACTTGGCAGCTTAAACATTCACCCAGTATTTTAAAAATTTACTCAACTTGTACCAAATGCTTCCCAAATTTTGCTGATAAGAATACAGAAAGCTCATGACTGCTATGATCATGAAGTATAGATCAGGTTATCCTTTTCCCAAATGACAACAAACATTCTGAAACTTAGAATTCTCCACTTACGTATCTAGACTGTTTCAAAATTAAAATTCCAGATCTTTCCCTGATCATTAGATTTGTATTGCTTGTAGTTCTAAATATGTATATGTGTGTATATGTGTGTGAGTGTATGTGTGTGTATATATATATATATATATATATATATATATATATATAATTTCAATTAGCAGGGGAAAACAGATTTGACAGATGGAAACTTGACAATTTTTGAACCAAGATGAAATGCCTAAAAGTTATCAGTTTACTTACCAGAATTACTATTCATGTAAGCGAAGGGAAAAGTGAAAAGGAGTAATGAAATGAATAGGCTTAGGATTCAGAGTGGCAAGTGTGAGGAAATGAGAGCTTTGAGAACCTCCTGTCTTACAATTAAACGGAATACGAAGCCTAAAAATTTAGGCTTTTAAACATTGTCTTTGGAGATGTAACCATTTGCGTTGGGCTAAGGGAATGGGTGATTAGCAGAATTCAGGCCAAATGGGAAAAATGAACACAAGACATAATTGCAGAACCAAAAGAAAAGCTACTCTTAGAATTTAAAAAAATATGGTTTAGTGTATGATTGTGGTTAAATTACCTATCCCTGAAATAAAAATGCACGGGTTCAAATCATGGCTCACCGCTTGCTCAGGATATTCTAATGCATATATAAAGGGCATCAGTCAGTACCTGGCACAGAGTAAATACTCTGTGAAATGTTGTTGTTGATGATGGTGATTGTGATGATCGATAGACTCTTCCACAGAAAATGGGGCCGATTACTCCCACATTGTGTTAATAAAAATAGAGTAATTTGGTACCATTTCCAAATGTGTGATCATCACCAAATTGACAGAATAGAGTAGAATACTGGATAAATTGTCAGTGGTATTATTTTTAAATAGTATTAAATAAGAAAGGTCAGGTGCTAGAGAACACAAATTAGTAATCTAATTAAATCACCAGCAAAGAGACAGATCGTGTTAACAGCAGTCAAATTTGTTATTACAGAGCAATTATTAAAGTGAAATATTGAAAGATGCTATGTATCATTACTAGGTTTTAAACATTTCATTTACACAGGCAGAAAAGTATAGATTAATCAGTTCATTTGTTAAGTTAAAAGCTCCTTTATTAAAATATTTATATCATTTGTATAAAGGGAGCAGTATTGTTGAAGACATAAAAAATATTCTGTGGCATTCGGAACTACATTCCTTTATGAAATTATTTGCACAAGTCGCTCTCAGTGGAACAGTTTCCAAGTACCACGTATCCTAATTTGTGAGATTAAATGATGGTTTCTGGTCTTGACATTTTGCCCATTTCCTTAAGTCACTCTCAAAATGACTTCAGTGGGGCACCAAACTATTATTTAGTTATATCATATATTCAAGGAATGTAATGTTTTATGAAATATCAGAGTCTTTACAAGACTAGTGAAAGTTGCTTTCTTCAGCATCCCCCCACCCCCAAAGGCATCACTTGGCTTCAGGACTTCACTGAGACTAGGGATACATTTATAGGCGCCTTAAAACTCTGATATTACAACTGGACACATCCAGACACTCAGAGACTTTATAGGAGGCTGAACTGGGTTCCCTTCTAGGCTCTGTCAGTTTCAAACTTGGGAACCTGGGGCAGGTGACCCTAACCTTTAAGCTCCAGGCTCCTGATTTATAAAATTAGGGTTAATAATTGCCTCATGACTTTGCCATGAGGATTACGTGGCTATTTTTAAAGATTTATTTATTTTAGAGAGAGAACATGCATGCAGGGGATGGGGGGATAGGGAGGGGCAGAGGGAGAGGGGGAAGGAGAGAAGCAGACCCCCCCACCCATCGCAGGACTCAGTCCCATGACCCTGAGATCATGACCCAAGCTGAAATCAAGAGTCAGACACTTAACTGACTGAGCCACCCAGGAACCCCTTTCATGATTATTTTACATGGATAGGTCATCAGAGTACTGGCAGAAATACAAATTCAATAAGTTATCATTTTAAAATTTTTATTTTCATGAATCAAATGAGTAGCAGTCATTTGGTCAAATTTGCTTAGATACTACTGATATCTATTTAAATAAGTATCTGGTACACTGAAATACACACACGCACACACATTTATACAAATAGTCTCCAGATGACAATGAATGGTTCAATTTAACATTTTCCAACTTGACGGTGATCAAAAGTGATAAGCATTCAGTAGAAACCATACCTTGAATTTTGAATTTCGATCTTTTCCCAGGCTAACCATATGTGGTAAGATTCTCCCTCTCATCATGCTGGGCAGTGGAAGCGAGCCCCAGCTCCCAGTCAGCCAGGCACTCACGAGGGTAAACAACCAATAAACTTGTAACCATTCTGTGTCCACCTGACCATCCTGTTTTTCACTTTCAGTACAGTATTCAATAAATTGTATGAGATATTCAGCACTTCATTATAAAATAGGCCTTGTGTTAGATGATTTTACCCAACTGCAGGCTAACATAAGTGTTCTGAGCACGTTTAAGATAGGCTCGGCTAAGCTATGATGTTCAGTAGGTTATATGTATTAAAAGCATTTTCGACTCGAGGTATTTTCAACTTACAATACATTCGTGGGGACTTAACCCCACCATAAGTGGAGGAAGATCTGTATATGTAACAGAATTAGTTTCTGTGTTTGGTATAATTGAAAGGGCTTTGAATTTAAAGTCTTGAAGCTCTGGGAAGCTCTTCTAAAATTCTCATCTTGAAATTCATCTGCTTCCACATATAGCACATAGATTCGTATTTTGAATAGAAGTGTTCTGGTGACTTTGATATACCTCATTTTGTCCTTAGTTGAGAATCTGTGAAGATGAAGGTTCTTGAGGAACTCACAATTTATTGGGGAAATACGTGTGAACCATGTAAAAAGTTATCATAATACATTGTAAGTGCTAAAACATACTTATAAGCTAATTGTTAAGGGAGCACAGAGGAGGAGACACTTGTGTTAGGTTTTGAGGGAAGAATAAGAGTTTAACATGAGAAGAACAAAAGACGTTTACAAAGCAGAAGGAACAACACTGTTGTCAAGGCATAAATATCCAAGAGGTTGCCAAGAGGCAAAAGGTGGGTTCCTTGAATGGCATATTGGATGGATAGCAATATTGGGATCTATCTCGAAGTTATTTGGATTTATAAGCAAGAACTAAGGATGGATTCTTCCTTTCAAGACTAATTTAAGTTTTGTTGTTGTTTAAAAAAAACAAAAACATGATTTTTTTTGTTGTTGTTGGGGTGAAGACACTGAAGGTTTATTATCATTCTTTTTAAATAGATTACCACCGGAGGCCAGAGGTGTTGTACATAGCAGAAAAAACAATCAGTAAATGCAATAATAGTGCCTTGGTGTGCACTTCTATTTCCAAGGTTAATTATTTGTTTAATTAAAGCCTTCAGATCAAAGAGAGATGCTGGTGCTCAGAAATATTAGATAAACATGAGTCTCTTCGGCAGTGTGAGAATTGTGTGATGAGCTTTTTAACCTCTCAGTACAATCCAGCCTTTCCTCAATTTGAAGACTAGATCATGTTGTACTTTTGTCTTTTTTTCTCTTATAGTTGTTGATTATTTATGCAGTTATACAATCTGTATATCACCAAGGAGGAATTAAGGCTTAGAAAGGTTAAGTTATATACTTAAGGTCTCTTACCTTAAGTTCGTGGTTGGAGCCACGAATGGTACTCGGGCAATTCTGTGTTCTGGTAAGAAAGTTCTTGTGGTTTTATGGGAGATTAGTCTGATGAGACAAGGAATTCAAGACAGGAAGATTGTTGTGGAGGCTACTGAAATTGTCAGTGAAGAGAAGGTGACAGAGAAATACAGAAACACGCATGACAAGAGACATTGCCATAGAATCAACAGCGTGAGATGACTCAGTGTGATGAAAGAATGAGATGTTGAGGGTGATTTCTGAGGTCCAGTCATTTTTTTTTTTTTTTATAGATTTCCCCCACAACAGGGAACACACAGAAAGAATGGAGATAGATGAAAATAATGATTTGTGCTTGGGGTTGAGTTTAGCAAACCAGGACATTGTTGGTGCTTCTGCTCTGGAGCTCAAATAAAAGATCAGAATAGAGATGTGAATTCATTGACAACTTGAACATTTTCTTCAGCTTTCCTCAGCTGCTTGTTTTTTTGGCTCTGGTCTCTCACATGAGCTATCAGATATTGAAGTTTTTTGTGTATTTTTTTTCTTTTTTTGCCCTCTTGACAGAGAACTAAAAGTATGCTCATAATTTATGCTATGTGCCATTGTCATCACAACACATGATCTTATAATGTAGGCCTGGCCAAATATCCAAGAAGTAGAAATCAAATGAGTCTTCCTTCTTCCATATTTTGTCTATATTGTTGTATTTGTTGTGTGCTGCTGATGGAGAATTTGATCTAAATTTAAAGCTCTGGACTCATTTTGTCAACCCCTGCTCACTGTGATGTAAGGTGTGCTGGAGTCTTACCTGAGCTCTTCCTGGTGCTTATTTTTTTGAAAGTCACATTTGGGATTCTTGTGATACTGGCTGTGACTGCAGAGCTGGACGTGGTGTGCTCATTACTCTTCACTCTGATGTCTTCTGCAGAAACTGCCTCTTTGGGAGCCAGGACCTGTGAGGATGATCTTACAGAGCAGCAGTTGAGAGCAACCTCAGGTAATTGGTCTATTCCTTCTCAAAATCTTGTTTGTCCTAAATGAGTTACATTGGTTACTCTCCTAATTTAAGTTATAAATGTATCTCTGGAACTTCTCTAATTAGATCTCATCAGATCTCTTATACGAATAAGTTAAAGGCAAAATTAAATATAAAATTTAATATATACTATATTTGGATACATATAGAAAGTAACATCTTAAAGAATAAGCAACTTTTGCAGGATCATTTCTCACATCTACATTTATACACTATGAAATTTTACCTAAGTGTCAGTTTGTTACAAAGTATAAGTCAATAAGCCGGATATTATTTTTCCTCAAATCAAACAACCTAGTTGGTAGAGTTGTTTTGGAGAAATTAATGAGTTGAGTGGACTTTGTACAGCCATGTCAACACATTTCCTAGTCCCTGTGATGTGTGTGTGTGTGTGTGTTTGTGTGTTTTTAAAAAAATTGCAGCAATGCTTTCTTACTGCATTATATTCAGGTAATTTAAGAGGAAATTCACCCATGTTGCCATAACACACCCCATTTATTCCTGGCACGATCCCAAATTTCAGATTTCTTCAATTGGAATAATAATATGCTATATAGACAAATAATACTTAAAAAGTCCTTTGCATTCATAATGGAGAACTGAAATACTTTTCTCAAGTGAAAACATTCCCGTAATATAAAGTCAAAACTTCTCTCTTTAAAAATTCTTTAAAGTTAAGTTCGCTTTATCTATGCATCTTATGAGTACTTTTCCATTTTATATGTTATCTTCCCTAGAAAACTGGAGAGCATATTTAAAATAAAATAAGTCAGTTTGCCTCCCTCACCTACAGCCAATCAGAGGATTTCATTAGTGATCAGTTTAGAAATAAGAGGCCAAATATCAAGACTATGAAAAAAGTATCAAACAAAAAAGAAAACACTGCTTGTCAATATATTTATTTATTGTTTTGTAAACAAGGGCACCAAAATCTACACCTTCACCCAGCCTCTGAGAAACTTTTTATTGAGAAACTCTCATGCCTTCTGGATATTTCCATAGAGATATTCTACAGAGAAGTCCAATATAACAAATTCCAAATGGAATTTCTCATTTTTGCAAAACTATTTCTTCTTCTTCTCTGTCTTAACTGATGCCATCCTGCTATAAACGTAGTTATCCCAAGTAAGAAAACTAGGAATCATCAATTTTACTCAAAATATTAGTGCCAGGGACTGTTGAGCATAAGTCATGAATAAAACAGATGAGTTCTCTCATTTTTCAGACAATATTTCTATTAAAAAAAAAGTTATGTTCAGATTGCTGTGAATGTAATAGAGGAAATAAAAGAGGTAATGTGCTAGAGCGGAGCTTCTCAAAGTGTGGTTGCCATACGAGCAGCGTCAGCGAAATCTGGGAATTGTAAGAATGCAAGTTCCTGGTCCCCATCCTAGATTTACAGAATCAGAAACACTGCGGACAAGGCCTGGCAATCTGTAGTTAACAAGCCCTCCAGATGATGTGATTCCCACTAAAGTCTGAGAATCCCTCTCGTGTGACAGGTGATGAGCTCCCTTAGAAGCAGTGGTCAGAGAAGTTCTCTGAGGAAATGACAGGTGAGCTGAGTCCTAACTAATGAGAAGGAGCCAATTACACAAAATCTGGGGAAATGCCTTTCAAGTAGAGGTGAAAAGAAGTTGGTCAGGTTCAAGAGAGAGAAAAAAGGCTAGTACCGAAGGAGGTTAGTGACTGAGTAGGTGACTAGCATAAGGTACAGTCAGAAAGGTAGACAAAGGCCTGGTAACTTCAACCATAGTAAGAAGTTTGCATATTATTCTAAGTGAAATAGGAAGTATGGCAGGGTACAAGCAGGAGACTAGCTGGATTTTATAGGATGTGCAACATAAATTGTAGGAAAGCAAGAGCAAGGCTTACCTAGTTATTAGACCATCGCAAAATCCAGGTAAGAGACCGAGTATACTGGCAATGGAAATGGAAAGAAATAGGTAGATTTCGTGTGCACTCAATATTTTGGAATTTGACTTAATAGAACTTGCTGATACACTGTATGTATGTGAGGCAGAAAGGACTCTTGCTTTTGGTGGTACCATTAACGGAGATGGAGGAGATGAGGGAGGTGGGGGAGATGGGGGAGACTGGTGGCAAACAGAGTGAGTTGTGTTGAGGAGGAACCAGAAGTTCTAATTTGGACATGGTAAGTTCGATATGCTTTCTAGATGTCCAAATGGAGATAGAAAATTTAAAGTAATGGATCTGGATGCTATCATCTAGGAAGATTATTATTTTTCCTCAAGTTAACCTCCCTTTGTAGATAGAGAAGAGAATAGGGCTTTGGACCAATGCTGGAGACACTCCAATATTTAGATTTTAAATGGCGAAGGCTTCAGCCCAGGGGAATAAGAGGGAACTTTCAAAGACATAGGATAAAAATCACAATAGTCTGATGCAATAAAACTTGAGAGAGGGACCTTTTTCAAGGAAAAGAGGAGAGTAACTTCTGTTGAGCAAGGTAAGGTAACAGGGAGATGAAAAACTGACCACTGGATTTCACAGTATGTAAGTCATTGGTGGCTTTGAGAAGAGCAATTGATTGGAAGCCAGACTGGGGAGGGTTGAATAATGAATGTGATTTAGTAGAGAAATAGAAAACACAGACAAACAAAACCACCCAAACCAAACCAAAATCAAACAAACAAAAAGCCTTTTTAAAGTTTTATTGAATGGGGAGCAGAATGGGATAGCGTCTGGACTCCTCCTTTTCTTCTCACAATTTTGCCTCCTAAATTCAATTTAGTGTTCTAACTAATAAGTCTTGCCTGCCTTCTATAGTCCAGGCACCGTTCCAGGTGGTTCTGGCACAGAAATAAACAAGATAATTACTGTTTTCTGTAAAGGTGTACCTATTAGGGGAAGTAGGCTATACACAGATAATTTTCACACACTAGGGTTTTTTGACATGTTTTTCAATGCATAAGTAAAAGAAAGGCTAAAAATAAATTAATTAATGAAAAAAAAAAGTACCCAGAAACATTACTCTTTTGTTCAACATTCAGAGAAGAGGTTTTGGAGAACGAAGTGATGACTAATACTAGTAATAATACAGCTAACATTTTTTTTTTATTTTTTTCGCACTTATTTTGTGTTAAGCTCTGTGCTGACTGATTTTTATTCATGTATCTTATAACAAACCTATGAGGTAGGTGTTATGAACCCCATTTTTATGGATGATAAAACTGATATTTCCCAAGCTGGGTTTGAAGGATAAGTGGGGGTATACAGTGGCAAAAAAAAAAAAAAATTGCTCTAGATAAGAAAAGGAAATATAATGGTATATCGTAGAGGGAGGAAGAGGGCATTAAGAATGGTCACATGTTTCTGGAACAGTGGTTCACAAAATATGGCCCTTGGACCAGAAGTATAGCATTGCCTGGAAACTGAGAGATGTCGATTTTCAGGCTTCACTTTAAACCTACTGAATCAGCAGCTCTAGGGGTGGAGACCAGCTTTTTTTTTTTTTAATAAAGTTTTATTTCTCAAAACGTACAGTTAGTGGGATCTTGTTCATGCATCTTTACCAACAGCTGGGGCATCTCTACCCTTGGCATTTCCAGTGTAAATTACTTGAGCTCTGTGCTTTGTTTTTTTTTTTTTTTAATTTTTATTTATTTATGATAGTCACACACACACACACACAGAGGCAGAGACACAGGCAGAGGGAGAAGCAGGCTCCATGCACCGGGAATCCGACGTGGGATTCGATCCCGGGTCTCCAGGATCGCGCCCTGGGCCAAAGGCAGGCGCTAAACCGCTGCACCACCCAGGGATCCCGAGCTCTGTGCTTTGAAACCAGTTTAGTAAGTCCTTTACTGAGGAGCTCCTGAAGGGCTACCCTGGCCAGGGAACCTCAAATTTTCAGTCTTTCAGTCTTTCAGTCTTTCAGTTATCAGAGCCTTTTCAGATAACAGCTGGAGTTATCAGCTTATAGTTGGGAACTTTCTCGCAGAGTTTGTCATATGTTGCTTTATCAAACGAGACCAGAATATTGAGCTTGTCCCGAACTCTGCCTTTGGACCACTTCTTCGTTTTGGCCTTGCCCCTGGATTTGTTCACTGGGTCTCTGTCATTTTTGGCTGACTTTCTGGCATCTTTCTTCTTATCGTATTTGGGTGGCATAACGAAGCTCAGAGAGCAGCAGCCACTCCTCTGTTTTAACAAGTCTTCCACGTGATTTTGATGCCTTAAAGTTTGTGAAGACTGTTTTTGAAATTAAATGCAGGGTAGGAAGGGAAGAGGGAGGAAACTGGGGTAGTAGACAAGGACCAGGTATCTTGAAGATATTCTTGCCACCTACAGAAAATTGAGCTTTTTCCTTGTAAGTGATGGGTGTCATTCTAAGACTTTGAGTAGAAAAGTCAGGTTTAAGTAGATCAAATGGAGGATAGATTTGGATGGGGTGGGACTGTACACAACGGAGTTCAGGAGAGAATTCTTATAAGCCAGGTGTCTAGAACAGATGCTCAATACCTACAATTAAAACTAAAATATAACACATTTAATTACTATTCTGTTTCCGCTTTACATTATTATTTCATGGGCTTAAGAAGTATGCAGTGTTTTCCTTAGACAATTTAGAGGGTTCCCAAACACAGTTGTATAATAAAGTAATGGGAACCAAGCACAATTGGCTGGCGCTTAGATCAGAGGGCTATTACTGGATAGATTTGCTTAGAAATTATAATAATTTTATAGAATACATTAATAATGGTTTTCCAATAATTTTTTAATATTCCAATGGAAGTATTCTAAGCTAGTCATTCAAAAACTTTTATTTATTTTCAATATAGTTTATGTGTATGTATAGAGTAACTTACAATTATGTCAGGCATGATAAAAATGCCGGGGAAATTTTGGTAACGCACTTGTATAACATGAGATTACAGTAGTATTTTGTCTTCTTCTTAGTGTTTTGAAACACTTAAAAATAAAAATGTGTTATCATTTATTTGAAAGTTGGGAAATCCTACAGGACCCTAGTGCACATTTTAGGCATAAGTACATTCATGTCATAAAGTTTGGCATATAAATAAATACTGTATTTCTTATATTCCGTAAAGGAAAGTAATAATCAAAAATACATATATTGTGAATACAACGGTATTATGAAGTGTTATTATATATAACATATTAGTGAAGAAACTTATTGATGAAAATGAAAACTGCATTAGCATCTTCATTTTGGAATTTTGTGTAACTTAGTGTCTTTATTTTGGAATTTCAGAGAATGGAACTTTGGAACTTTCCTTAGTTTCAAGGAATTCCTTTAATACATTAATATTATATATTAATACCTTAATAATATACATATACATATTTTTTCCCACAAGGCACCTTACATTTTATGGCATTTTACAGTTGAGGAAATGTGGTACTTGAAAATTAGAATGTAGACACCCCTTCCGTTAGCCCCAGATCCAACCTACAGTTTTCCTAGAAAGCTGTTTCTCTTCATTAATACTCTTGACTCTGAAGCCTATTTATAAAATGAATGTCAAATCTATTTCAAAAGCTCTCTTTAAGAATGAAAGTGACCTTTTTTTTCCTGCCTTGTAAGAAACTTTATGGTGTATATAAGTTACCCTTTGATTATTTTTTGCATGATTAAAAATTTGCAAAGTTCTATGGCTCCAAAGAGCCTACCTGTAATAAACAGCTTACGCCTTCCAAACCACAAAACAGGTCTGAATTGCTTGAGCATTAGAGCTAATTGCCTGCCTACTTCAAAGGAAGAACCAGAAAAGAGAGAGGGGAAAAAAGTCACAGAAGCAGAGGCAGTGCGGGCAAATCCACCTCTAGAGGTTATGAGTTGTGGCTTGGAAGAGCCAGGCGAAGTTATGGCCTCAGAACTGCTGTTTGCGATTAAGTTGATGGGGAGAGTCTACCCCACAATCTTTCCCTGCTGCTGACACAGAGTCTTTGTTCACATTCAGATTTCTCAAACTGTTGCCAGGGTCAGGCTGAGGTCAGACACAACAGTGATGTATAGAAGAACATGTCTGGGAATTTCTCTCACACTTAAAACACATCCTGGAAAATGAAGAAGACCCCGCAAAAACTGTCTGATGAGACCCAGATTATACTATAGTTTCTTTCTTTGGGTGCCTTCATAATTTTTGTTTTCTTCTCCTGACACCCTATGTTTTATTAATGTGAGTTGCGATAGCCCTTACCATTTTATGTCCCCTCAAGATAAGGACACTCAGTAGCACTCTGACACTTCATTTTCCAGCCCTGGGGGAAAGGTCCAGTAAATCTACTCAAAGAAGTCTTGCATCCCTTCCCCAGGATGAGTTGAAAAGTAATTGCCGTGGGCTGTCGTAGGTGGAAGGCTTGACACTGGATGTCACGTCATGTGTGTGGACTCGGCAGGGCAACAGCCCAATCCAGTCATGACCTGAGCCTTCCAGACCCTCACACCAAGCTGGCCACCGTCCCCACCCAGGCCGGACCCTGCCGGGATGAGAGAGCCTGTGTTTGATCAGTAATTATCACTGACGGGGTGAAAGCAGGCTAGAGCCTTAAGAAGTGTTGATTCTCTCCTCTTAAAGTAAGAATTTCACAGGTATTTGCCTGAAAGGGAAGCTTCCCCCAAAGCCCTCAGATGACTGACCCACTCCACCATGGACCTCAGCTCTGCTTTTGTGCAGTGGCAAAGTGCAAATATGGAATAAATGGATTTGTATGGTGCCTTTGAGGACTCACAGTTGAAACAAACTCTTATTTCAAGTGGTGTCCCTGTTTTCCCCTTCAGCTTTTTGGAGTTTCGGCCATTGAGCCTAGAACTGCCCCCTTCGTTGTTGTTTCCTGCTCACAGGGTTACAGAGCTGGGCTGGCAAGTGAGGCACTAAATAGCAATTTTTTTTTTTTTTTTTTTTTTTTTGTGCTCAGCTGCTACATATGACAGTGGATATTTCATTCTGCTGTCAGAACGTTATTAATAAAACATGGGGTGTGGAGAGGGCCACGATTTCCCCTTTCAATCACTATAGCATTTGCAATGAAAATTTTATGCAGTGTGTAATTTTCACTTAATGCTTGACACTTAAAATGTCCGTAGCAGCGTTTTGTACGGTTATTGAAGGGTTAATTGTATCATGTTCTCTGCATAAAAGCTCTGCTTATCAAAAGCAAATAGAAGAGTGCATGCAAATGTGTGTCGATGACCTTTTGCCTTTCCAGGGTTAATTTATATGGTCATTAAAGATTTTATGAAATTGAGCAGCCTGGTGCTTCAAATCCCATTTTACCTTCTTCTCCTAATTTATGTAATTCCTACCTGAGCAGGGGAATATGATTTTTGTTTTTTGTGCTGCAATGAAAACAGCATGCCATGCTGTGGGGAGTTGCGAGTCTGGTTATCTGGCATTACTCAGATTGCTAAAAATTCATTAAAATGTGACATCAGCACAGTGAGAGACAAATGATCACAGGATGAAAGAGAACAGTGGGCCTTTCACGGATTAGTGCTACACAGACCCAGCATAGAGGCTAACTGCATAAACAGATTAATCCACCAGCAGCGGCATAGCTAAGATTTACAGAATAATTAAATAGGGTTGAGTTACTATGAGGATTTCCATGTAATCTAGCTGGTGTGAACCCGTGAATGAGGTGTGGGGTGATGTGGTTGTCGTAGAAGAAGTATACCTTCTTATGTCCTATGCCCCGTATAGCTCCCCCTATAGAAAACACACACACACACACACACACACACACACACACCCACCCACCAGTGTAACTGAAGTTTTGAGATCCTACTCTGACAAGTTCCAAAAAATTCCCCTGGGGTCCGGGGACTGAAGGCAGGAGTAGCACCTGTCTTACGTTTAACCCATCGTGCTCATATGATTTCGCTAAGGATTTTTTTCCAAGAGTTTGGTTTGCTCTGTCATCTGTCCAACCCGTGGAACAGAAGATCCAAGTAGTTTAGGAGTTTCTGCGATTAAAATGACAAAACTGCCTTACACCTATCCTTAAACCGTTTCTAGCTTACACTGCCCTCAAGATGATTTCTTGTATTTTAATTTAGTACAGGCACATTTTCTCAATGGATGTAAAAGAAGGGGACTGTGGATGAAAATCTGCTTTGGTAACAGTCAGCAGGTTCTAATAGAGACTTGTGAATAAATTTGCGTTCTTTCTTCAGAGTGAATGTCTGCAGATGATTCATAAATGGCACGGTTTTTAAATGGTCACGTTTATTTCAGTGGGCATCCTTCTGGGGTTTTCAGTCCTCTGACTGGGTCTGCTTTTCTTAACAGAAGAACAAAGTGAGGAGACAGAAGGAGCTGCTAAACCTGCAGCGGTGGCTGAGGAGGAGGAGAAAGACAGAAGTGAGAGAGACAATAGTGAAGGCAAAAACTCTAATAAAGATTCTGGTAAGATGTTAGCATCCTTCACCTTTCTTTCCTACCCCCCGCCCCATGCCTTGCAATCAGCCCTTTCTTCACCCCCACCAAAGCTTATTAAAAGCTTTTATTCATTTTAAACTGTCTGAACATTCCCACTACTATTCATTGCATGTGCATTTTGCATGTGATTTCTATCAGTAGCCTCCCATTGACCTATTTTTAATCATAACCATCTGACGGAATAGATGTGGATAAGTTGAAGAATATTACAGGACGACCAGCGAGATTATTTTTTAATCAAATCAGTTTGTGTGCTTGTAATTTTTTAAGCGCCTTTCATTAATCTTAGCTATACTTGTGAGTCCTCTGATGGCATATTAATTTTTCATAAGCACAGGATTAGATATCACTTGAGTTTTTTTCATTCAGTCACATGCGCCCACCCCCCCCCGGCCCCAAACCACGTAACCCTAAAAATAAATGTTATTTTTCCTTGCCTTTTTACAACTTACACTCAGGAATTTGCTCTTTTTAAGGGCATCTATTTGAGGCATTTCAAACAAAATCCAGTGGAAAAGTTTACAGATGATTCAGCCTAAGAAAGAGGAAATATCATTGAAAAGGGATTAGGTGCTGGGTAATTTTGATCTTCTAGAATAGACAAATCCCAGTAATGAAAGCTACTGTCTTTGAAAACAAACCTTCGTGTCATGACATTTACTTGTGCACAAACAAACCCTAGGCCAGCATCTGGTGTGGATACCTAAGGCTTTTTCTGTGTTTGATTTGGCAAATATATGACTTCATCCATGCTTTGTATGTATGAGATGGAAATCTATGGTCGCAATGAATATTACATTGGCTACTTTTGCTGCACGCTATACCTAGTTTTATTATGTTGGACTCATTGAAGCAGAAGAAGTGCTGAAACGGGTTCAAGCCTATTAGTTTCAGGTGCTCATCTATCTTTTCCTTGAATTCCAGTGACAGCTGCATATAAAGAAGCTTGTTTTCACTATGAAGACATTGGGTTGTGCAAAAGTACCATTTTTACATGCAAGTTCGTTTAAACCTGAATTATCTCATATTTGTCATTCAGTCATTGCATATCTAAGTGCTGCATTCCCTTCAAAAATTATCTGAAGGGCATCTCTGCTCCCCGCACCCTACATCATCCAACGCTAAGTTTCTCTCAGGAGTCCTGTGAGAAAGCACTACTTAAATCTGTGTCTAGGATATAGTGGCTAGCATATGATCCTAATTTGATTTAAATAAAGAGGATCTAAGGTTGGTATGGAACCTAAAGCAATGTGAAAAAGATGCCATAGCTATATGTTAGTAAACTGGCTCCTGAGGTTACTGAAAATAGATTTGAAATACCTAGTGGTCAGTTAAGGTCAAGGGTAGTGCCATCTAAACCTCACGTGAAAATAATTGGAAGTAGAAAAGTGGTCAGTTTATTCGTTCTCTAGGATGGACCTCATCAAGACTAGCTGCATGCATGACTTCCGTCTGCGTTCCTCGGTGTCCTTCTTACAGTCCTTCCAAAAGGACATTGCAAACCATGTCCCTTCCATTCCTGAAAAGAACGCTTAAAACACACAGGTAGCCCATTAGTGTCGATTAAATATGCTCCTGTGATAATTAGGCATATGACGTTATGCATGGCTTTATCTAATGCCTTCCAAAGGCTGGATCCTGGGAATCTCTTGAAAATGGAGCCATTGTTACCATTGAGGAAGGAAGGAGTCTTACTTGGAGCACATCACAGATGCGGGGGCTGTATCTCCAGTAGCACAGTTTACAGCTCTGTATAAATAATGGGCTCGATCACTCCCTAATGGCCTGATGAGTTATTGTGCTTTCTTGGGTGCCTAACTGTACCATCTAGACAGGACTCAAGCTTCTGAGAGAATACAGAACGTTGCATAATGTTAGTCATTTCAAACAATGTTTTATTCCTGCAGAAAGGCCTCCCCAGGTGTATCTATAGAAATGAAAATGGAATTTATGCACCAAATAAAAGTAATTACTGAGATGCAAATATTTAGCCTTGAAACCTCCTAGGCTTCAGAGTGGTTCTTGTTACTGACAACCACCGCGAACTTTGAACAAGGTCTTCCACTTTCTAAAATGAATCTAATTAGGTGAAAATATTGTTGCGTGGATTTTCCCCCTTGTAAATATTTCTAATGATTGAATAACCACTTATGTCTATACTGTTCTTTTCCTTATGTCAGTTATAAATGTCAAAAAATACCAGCACTCTCATATATTAACCGCTATCTTAAAGTGTTGGATGGGAAAGCAGTGTGACCCCACTCTAACACAGAATTTTTTTATAGACAGGAAGGAATTAGCACACGTTAGGAAGACTATGTTTGTGTAAGCTGTTGTGCTGGGTTGCTGACATTAATCTCTAGGACTGGAGCTTTCAAAATGAGACTTGGCAATATGCAAGTTATATTTGTTGAATATTCATTCATAATAGAAAAGCCTCCTAATGCCTCATTTATATTGTCATTTAAATCTAGTGCCACTTTAGATTAATTATAATCCAAATTATAGCTCTGTGCAGTACAAGAATTAATATAGAGTTTATCCAGATTAATACATTTGCATTGAAAATGTAATATGTCTCTGCCATGGCTAAGGGGACCACTTTTTAATAAGGGAGTAAACATGAGCAAAGATGGAAATTAACCTTCATTATTGCAATTAAAATTATCCTTTCATTCTAGTCTCATTAGAAAGAATACTGTACCAGTAATTATAATTTAGAATTATTTGTAGTTGAATAACATCCTCTGTTATATTCAGTTTTATAGTATTCAAACTTTATCAAATATATTGATTGATAGATATTAACTCAGATTTTTGTTTTATTGTTTTTTTTTTTTCCAGATTTGCTTTGAGTACGTATATGTTATTGGATTTTTCTCACTTATTATGAGTATAAACCACCTTACAACCTTCTGTATTTTAGGGATTGGAAAGTATTAAGTAGGCAGCATCTGAATTGAAATGAATTATGTCATTTTTATATTAGCAATCTCATGCAAACTAAATAATCCCATAACTGACAGATAATCATTGGCTTATCTATTTGGCAGTGCTTATTTGTAATTAGATTTCATTTTTTAGTTAAAATGCATTAAAATGGCATTGTTTTTTGAGAATATTGGGAGGCCCTTAATAACATAAAATGGATTGTGATCTCATTTCAAAATTTTGTCTAGGGTAACAAACAGGGTTTACTTCAAATAAAGTTGCAGTCGTAAACTATGAGTAATCAGAAAACTTAATCAAAACCTTCCAAAATTGACAGGCCCTTATTTAATGTATTTCCAGGATAAGACAGTTCAGAAAAAGGTCCTAGAGTCGATGCCCTATAATTTATTGAGTAGGCCATAATCCTTGAGATAGCACCCCATTGAGTAGAAAAGGCACGCGTGCATAAAATGTAACTTCCATCATCTTTGCAAATAGTTCTGATGACCTGCCTTATCCTCAAGAGTGTTTTTGTTATGTTGTTACATCTCAACCTTCTCAGCTTCTTGTTATCAATGGCATCTGTTTTTGGGGTGCTTAACACAATTGAGTTGAGGGGGGGGAGGATCTAGCCTTTATTTAGAACTTCTTAATTTAAAATAATATGGTCTTTAGGAAGCCCCTAGCTTACATTAAGATCATGGTTTAATTAGCTAAGTTAATTAGCTAAAAAATATTAGAGTTGACACATATATTGGGTGGAATACTATAGCCAACAGTAAACGGCAGTGGCCATGTAATAATGACCCTAAAATTGAACTCTTTACTTCCTTGATGCAGTGTGAAAGCTAAATTAAAACTAAATTAGGGATCCCTGGGTGGCGCAGCGGTTTGGCGCCTGCCTTTGGCCCAGGGCGCGATCCTGGAGACCCGGGATCGAATCCCACGTCGGGCTCCCGGTGCATGGAGCCTGCTTCTCTCTCTGCCTGTGTCTCTGCCTCTCTCTCTCTCTCTGTGACTATCATAAATAAATAAAAATTTAAAAAAAAATTTAAAAAAAATAAATAAAACTAAATTAAAAAACAATTATATTGCTGATGACTATTAGTAAGGGTAAAAATAAGAATGTGGATTTATTATATCAAGTGTTTATACCGATCTATATAGCATGGTCTCAGTAAAATGTTTCAAATCTTGAAAGCAATGTTTTTGATCCTTTGAGTACCAACATTAGAATATATATGCTTATGAAAATAAGGTCATAATGCTTATGCTTTCATGCTTATGAAAATAAGGCTATAAATTTAATAGATTTAGAAGCTCATGGAAGGTTTATTCTAGATCTGATGTTCCATAGGGCCTGCAAGCAACCAGAGTCATGGAAATTATCTTTTTAACTTGTGTGTGACAGTTTTTGATAGCATAGGGAATTGGACCAACTTAGTATTTGGTCATGTTTAATTCTACCAAGTACACAAAAGAATGATAAGGTGATATGACATAGTATTATTCTTTTAAGGGAACATATTCTTACTCATTAGTGGGGAACTTTTTAGGAAAAATCTTTCGGTTTCACAGGGAAAAGCAACTGATAAATGTTTGCGGATTTAAATGACAATCATTTTATAGAACTTGATCTGACTCTGTAGGGGGTAAATTTTATTTGCAGAATACCGTATGGCATATTGTCTTCCTAAATGTTTATCTTTAACACTTTTTAAAACAATAGCACAAAGGGTGTTTTGTTTTGAGAAGGAAAAAAACATATTTTTGATGCCAGAATTTAGTATGAGATAAGCATTCCTGTTTTGACCTATCTTTTGAATATCAAACACTTGGATATTGTTTAATCAATGTAATGAAATTTTTCAGTCCGTCTCAAATTTAAGTTCATTCAAATACAAATACAATAAATTATTTTTTCAAATATTTACAGAGAATCTAAATTTCTCCAAGGTGTGTGTGTATGTATGTGTGTGTGTGTATATATATATATATGTATACATATACATATATATGACAAATGTTCTAATTCAAATAAAATCTAGTGTTTGTAAATCTAGAAATCAGTAGCAGTGTAATTTGTTGAAAGCATAGCACTAGTTCTGTACCTACCACACACCTCTAGGGGATAAAATTATTGTCATCGTGTCATTTAAATTCTATTTTAATTTCGGTCTCCTCCGAGTCACCCTGCCTTTTAAATTTCTTTCTGAATTTGAAATTCCTAAAATTATGTATATGTTAGAAAACAGGCATCTCTATTCAGGATAGAAAGAGAACATGTTTTTTGGTTCATTTTTACTTTGTTTCCATAACATCCTTGACCTTATTTTTAAATTAAAACTGGCTTATTTTGCAATAAGGTGCAATTTGTTCATTTATATGAACCGTATGTGGATTGAAAAAAAATCAAGATAAATCTTCATGCACAGCATACAATCAGATTACGCCTAGACTCTATATTTACGCGGGGTCTGATAGCAATCAATGGTTTAGCTTCATTGCATTTCAAGATGTATTTGCACCCAGTTGTCCAGTGATAGTGTCCTCACCCTGGAAATAATTTAGTTGCAAATTGACTGGAAGATGGTGAAAATTGAAAGTTAAAATTAGAAATACTCATAATAAACAGCAGAAAAAAGGTCAGATGATGCTGTGCTATGATGAGATTGGAATGGATGGTAAATGAGGTTTTGTGTTTGTCGTGAGATGTATGTGACATGCCTACCCAATGTCGCTGTAATATCCAGCCTCACAGAGGAGATTATCGGGAAAATTGATGCTGGAAAGAATTTTCTGTTAGATTGGGAAATTAGAATTGCACTCTTTTCTTTGATGTGTGTGAAGCTCCTGCACATTACATTGCTCATCTAGGCAAAATCCTAAACCATCTTTAACACCGAATATTTGGATTAACCTCATAAAACAATTGTCTTCTTGAGATTTGGACCATAAGTATTATGTGTACAGCCAAATGCCAAAACATCTAAAATAAGGTATGAAATCACAAAAAAAAAAAAAAGCAGCGACAGATATGGAATGTATAGTAAAGTTTTTAATCCTGTATTCACCACATAAAAATAGTATTTTCATTTCTGAATTATAACTAGTCTGTTCTTTTTGGTATTTTGAAATGTTTTCAGTGTTCAAGAATTTTAGAAGAGAGATAAGTAATTAAACGCTAGTCAAAGTAACTGTTTTCTAAGTTAGCATTTGTGAATGGGAGTAGATGAGCTTTAAGGTGATAAAGGCATTCTGAGACACCAGAGAGCATGTGTTGTGGATGAATCTTTCAAGGTCACCTAGGGTTATCTAAACATGAGACAGGAGTACATTTTAAAATATATTTATAAAGCCCACTTAGTAGATAAAAAGAAGTGTGCTTTTTGCCTTTTGAGATTCACATCATTTAAAAGTGTTTGTCCAGTCATTTTTATGAGTCAGTGGATTTAGAGTCAGAGCTACTCGAAAAAACATACAGTTTTTCAGAATTTGATGTTGTGAGTCTTTTAAAATTGAGGTGTTCTATTCTTTTTTGGGAATCAGGAATAATCACACCAGAAAAGGAGCTAAAAGTCAGTGTGGGAGGGGGGACCCAGCCACTCCTGCTGGCGAAAGAAGAGGATGTTGCAACAAAAAGATCAAAACCTACAGAGGACAATAAATTCTGTCACGAACAGGTAAAAATGTTTTTTTTTTTTTCCCCTTTGCTGTGTAAACCTGTTATTATTGTTGTTATTATTATTACTACTACTCCTGAGAGTTTTAGAGCCACAAACGAGTTCATGCTGTTAAAACGTATGTAGACACCGTGTTCAATTACTGTACCCTATACTATTACTATAGTATACCATACTCCACATTAATTGGTGTTACTTCTAATGTTCTACAGTCATCAGAGTCCATCAACTAACAGCAGCCGTGTTTATCCCGTATTCTCCAGCTCTTTCAGTGCCCTTATTGTAACTACAATAGTAGGGACCAGAGTCGTATCCAGATGCATGTCCTGTCACAGCACTCGGTACAGCCCGTCATCTGCTGTCCCCTCTGTCAGGACGTCCTCAGCAACAAAATGCACCTCCAGCTGCATCTGACGCATTTGCACAGCGTGTCTCCGGATTGTGTGGAGAAGCTGCTCATGACAGTAAGGAGACCAAACGTTGCTTCGCATGTGACATGATCTCTCTAAAAGTATCAACACGAAATCTGTAATTATTGCTTGAGAAATGTATTTTTTCTGCCTACTGATAGTTCTCTTACAGACCGTGTTCTAGAAATCACAACCGAGGCCCATTTATTTGTCGTCTCTTTTGCTTACGGAGAAAGGAAATATGATTCAAGGCATAGCTTATTCAGTAACATATTTTATTGTCTTGCTTTTAGATCTGTAATGTTAATTGCATGATTCACGTGGGCATGTTGAGTCTCAAACTTTCCTGATGATCGTTGTAAAAAAAAAATAGACAGACAAAAACCTTCAAATCATATTTTTAAAAAAAGAAAAGAGGAATATGGCATTGTAATAGTATTGATCTAAAATCCGAAGGGATAGCCTTGGTCTGTAGGAGCCACAAAATGTCCCCGTTTCTGTGTGGAAAAATGTAAGTGGGATGGTCTACGGCCCAGCGGCAAATGTGATGGAGTCTGATTTCTGGGCTCCATGTGACATGAACCCCTTTGCTTCTCACAGGTGCCTGTGCCCGATGTGATGATGCCCAACAGTCTGCTACTGCCAGCTGCCGCCTCTGAGAAGTCAGAGCGGGACACACCTGCAGCCATCACAGCTGAGGGATCTGGGAAATATTCAGGTATGCCAGCCCGGGTGCAGGATCTGTGGAAAACACGTTCAGGGGCTCGCATGTGTGGTGATGTTCAGGACTATTACTATTAAAGTTATGTTGCTGCTGTTTAAAAGCATGGAGAAAAAAAAAACAACAGTAACAACTGTGGTGTTTCCAAGAGCTACATTTTCCAAAGCACATTTAGTATCTGGTTACCTATAACTGCTCTTAGGAGACCTAGAAGTGTCGATGACCAAGGATATTGTGTGTTCTCATTCCTAACCACTGGCGTCATGGCCCTCATATCATGCTGATTACAGCATACTATAACTACCTTTAACCTGCTTCTTCTTCTTCTTTTTTTTTTTTTTTTTTTCCTATCCTGGAATTCCTTGAGATCGGGGGTGATTTCTTATTCACCTTTACATCCCCAGCACCCAGTACAGTGCTTGGCACACAGTAGTTGCTCAATAAGTATCTCCGCAAAGAATCAATTAGGGCCGCCTCGGCGGCTCAGTCGGTTAAGCATCCAACTCTTCATCTCAGCTCGGGTCTTGATCTCGGGTCGTGAGTTCAAACCCCACGTTGGGCTCCACGCTGGGCACGGAGCCTACTTCAGAAAGAAAGAAAGAAATTGATTTAGCAGAAATCTTTCGAGTTTCCTACTTACTATATTTATTGGCATTTAAGCAGTAGGCTTTCTTCCTGTAAGTGACATATTTGTGCTTTCTTCCGCACAGGCGAAAGTCCAGTGGATGACAAAAGTATGGCAGGTCTTGATGATTCAAAGGCCAGCGTGGAAATAAAGAGCGAGGAGCAGAAACCAACTAAAGAACCCATGGAAGTGTCAGAATGGAATAAAAATAGCAGTAAGGATGTGAAAATCCCTGACACCCTACAGGATCAGTTAAGCGAGCAGCAAAAGAGGCAACCGCTCTCCGTGTCGGACCGCCACGTTTATAAGTACCGCTGTAACCACTGCAGCTTGGCTTTTAAGACTATGCAGAAGCTTCAGATACATTCCCAGTATCATGCGATTCGGGCCGCGACGATGTGTAATCTCTGCCAGCGTAGTTTCCGTACATTCCAGGCTTTAAAAAAACACTTGGAAGCAGGCCACCCCGAGCTGAGCGAGGCCGAACTTCAGCAGCTGTATGCCTCCTTGCCCGTGAACGGCGAACTGTGGGCAGAGAGTGAAACGATGGCACAGGACGACCACGGCCTAGAGCAGGACATGGAGAGAGAGTACGAGGTGGACCACGAAGGGAAGGCAAGTCCTGTAGGAAGTGATAGTAGCTCAATCCCGGATGACATGGGCTCTGAACCAAAGCGGACCTTACCTTTCAGAAAAGGGCCAAACTTTACGATGGAAAAATTCCTTGACCCATCGCGCCCGTATAAGTGTACAGTGTGTAAAGAGTCGTTCACCCAGAAGAACATTCTCTTGGTCCACTATAATTCAGTGTCTCATCTGCATAAGTTGAAAAAGGTCTTGCAGGAAGCCTCCAGTCCCGTTCCTCAAGAGACCAACAGCAGCACAGACAACAAACCCTACAAGTGCAGCATCTGCAATGTTGCGTACAGCCAAAGCTCCACGTTGGAGATCCACATGAGGTCCGTGCTCCACCAGACAAAGGCGCGGGCTGCCAAGCTGGAGCCGAGCGGCCACGGGGCTGGTGGGCACGGCATGGCAGCAAACAGTAGTCCCGGCCAGGGGATGTTAGATTCCATGAGTCTCGCGACAGTCGGCAGCAAGGAGAGCCACTTAGATGCCAAAGAAATAAATAAAAAGCAAAGTCCGGACTTAATCTCTGCCCAACCTCCGCACCACCCGCTGCAGTCACCAGCACAAATTCAGATGCAGCTCCAGCACGAGTTGCAGCAGCAAGCTGCGTTCTTTCAGCCTCAGTTTCTAAACCCAGCCTTTTTGCCTCATTTCCCTGTGACCCCCGAAGCACTGTTGCAGTTCCAGCAGCCTCAGTTTCTCTTCCCCTTCTACATCCCCGGCACGGAGTTCAGCCTGGGGCCGGATTTGGGCTTGCCGGGCTCGGCCACGTTTGGAATGCCTGGCATGACCGGAATGGCAGGATCCCTGCTTGAAGACTTGAAGCAGCAGATTCAGACGCAGCATCACGTCGGCCAGACTCAGCTCCAAATCCTACAGCAGCAAGCACAGCAGTACCAGGCCGCGCAGCCCCAGCTGCAGCCCCAGAAGCAGCCGCAGCCGCAGCCGCAACCGCAGCCGCAGCCGCCGCCGCCGCCGCAGCCAGCAGCGAGCAAGTTGCTGAAACAGGAGCAACCGAACCTCGCCAGCGCCAGCGCCAGCGCCGACGGCCCCGTCCCGAAGGACGTGCCCCCGTACAAGGAGGCAGAGGAGGCTGCGGAGAAGCAAGAGAAGCCAAAGCAAGACTATACAAGCGAGGGGGAAGGACTCAAAGAAGGCAAGGACACGAAGAGGCAAAAATCCCTGGAACCATGCGTCCCGCCGCCCCGGATCGCTTCGGGGGCCAGAGGAAACGCAGCCAAGGCCTTGCTGGAGAACTTCGGGTTCGAGCTGGTCATCCAGTACAACGAAAACAGGCAGAAGGTCCAGAAGAAGGGCAAAGGTGGGGAAGCCGAGAGCACTGATAAGCTGGAGTGCGGGACGTGCGGCAAGCTCTTCTCCAACGTGCTGATCCTGAAGAGCCACCAGGAGCACGTGCACGGGCAGTTCTTCCCCTACGGCGCGCTGGAGAGGTTCGCCCGGCAGTACCGGGAGGCCTACGACAAGCTCTATCCCATCTCGCCGGCCTCGCCAGAGACGCCCCCGCCGCCCCCGCCGCCCCCGCCGCCGCCGCTGCCCGCCGCCCCCCCGCAGCCGCCGCCGCTGGGGCCCGGGAAGCTGCCCAGCGCCGGGGCCGGGGCCGCGCCCCTGCAGGCGCCCCCGCCCACGCCCCCGCCGCCGCCGCCCCCGCCCCCGCCGCCGCCGCCGCCGCCGCCGCCGCCCTCGGCGCCCCCGCAGGTGCAGCTGCCCGTGTCCCTGGACCTGCCGCTCTTCCCGTCCATCATGATGCAGCCCGTGCAGCACCCCGCGCTGCCGCCCCAGCTCGCCCTGCAGCTGCCCCAGATGGACGCGCTCTCGGCCGACCTCACCCAGCTCTGCCAGCAGCAGCTCGGGCTCGACCCCGGCTTCCTGCGGCATTCGCAGTTCAAGCGGCCGCGGACGAGGATCACGGACGACCAGCTGAAAATCCTGAGGGCCTACTTCGACATCAACAACTCGCCCAGCGAAGAGCAGATCCAGGAGATGGCAGAGAAGTCGGGCCTCTCGCAGAAGGTCATCAAGCACTGGTTCCGGAACACGCTCTTCAAGGAACGACAGCGGAACAAGGACTCGCCCTACAACTTCAGCAACCCTCCCATAACGGTCCTGGAAGATATCCGCATCGACCCGCAGCCCTCCTCCCTGGAGCACTACAAAGCGGACGCGTCTTTCAGCAAACGGTCTTCCAGGACCAGGTTCACGGACTACCAGCTGAGGGTCCTGCAAGACTTCTTTGACACAAACGCCTACCCGAAGGATGACGAAATAGAACAACTGTCCACCGTTCTCAACCTCCCCACGCGGGTCATTGTTGTGTGGTTCCAGAACGCCCGCCAGAAGGCCCGGAAGAGTTACGAGAACCAGGCGGAAACGAAAGACAATGAAAAAAGAGAACTCACCAACGAGCGGTACATCCGGACGAGCAACATGCAGTACCAGTGTAAGAAGTGCAACGTGGTGTTCCCCAGGATCTTTGACCTGATCACGCATCAGAAGAAGCAGTGTTACAAGGATGAAGATGACGATGCCCAAGACGAGAGCCAAACCGAAGACTCCATGGATGCCACCGATCAGGTAGTGTACAAGCATTGCACGGTGTCCGGCCAGACCGAGGTGGCCAAGAGCACCGCTGGCCCGGCCGCGAGCTCTGGCTCCGGGACCAGTACCCCCCTGATTCCGTCCCCCAAGCCAGAACTTGAGAAGACCTCTCCGAAACCTGAGTATCCCACAGAAAAGCCAAAGCAGAGTGACCCCACTCCCCCTTCTCAAGGCACCAAACCGGCCCTGCCGTTAGCATCAACGTCCTCAGACCCGCCGCAGGCCTCGGCGGCCCCGCCGCCGCAGCCACAGCCACCGCCCAAACAGCCCCAACTCGTCGGAAGACCTCCCTCGGCCTCTCAGACCCCGGTCCCTTCCAGCCCACTGCAGCTTTCCATGACTTCCCTCCAGAACAGTCTACCTCCACAGTTACTACAATACCAATGTGATCAGTGTACAGTTGCCTTCCCAACTCTGGAACTCTGGCAGGAGCACCAGCACATGCACTTCCTTGCTGCTCAAAACCAATTCCTTCACTCTCCATTCTTGGAAAGGCCCATGGACATGCCCTACATGATCTTCGACCCCAACAACCCGCTGATGACTGGACAGCTGCTGAGCGGTTCCCTCCCGCAGATGCCCCCCCAGACCGGCTCGGCCCACGGCACACCGCCCGCCCCAGTGGCTGCTTCCCTCAAAAGGAAACTGGACGACAAGGAGGACACGGCCTGCAGTGAGAAGGAGGGAGGGAACAGTGGCGAAGACCAGCACCGCGACAAACGCCTGAGAACCACCATCACCCCGGAACAGCTGGAGATACTCTATGAAAAATACTTGCTGGACTCCAATCCCACCAGAAAGATGCTGGATCACATTGCACGTGAGGTGGGGCTGAAGAAGAGAGTGGTGCAAGTGTGGTTCCAGAACACACGAGCTCGAGAGAGGAAGGGCCAGTTCCGGGCGGTGGGCCCGGCCCAGTCCCACAAACGGTGCCCCTTTTGCCGAGCCCTGTTCAAGGCCAAGTCGGCCCTAGAGAGCCACATTCGCTCCCGGCACTGGAACGAAGGCAAGCAGGCCGGGTACAGCCTGCCGCCGAGCCCGTTGATCTCAGCCGAGGATGGGGGAGAGAGTCCTCAGAAATACATTTATTTCGATTACCCGTCTTTGCCATTAACCAAAATTGATCTCTCAAGTGAGACGGAATTGGCTTCCACCGTGTCGACTCCGGTCAGCAAAACGGCGGAGCTGTCGCCCAAGAACCTTTTGAGCCCTTCCTCCTTTAAAGCAGAATGTTCTGAGGACGTGGAGAATTTGAACGCGCCGCCTGCCGAGGCGGGGTACGATCAAAACAAAACTGATTTTGATGAGACGTCGTCGATTAACACAGCGATCAGTGACGCCACGACGGGCGACGAGGGCAACGCTGAGGTGGAAAGCGCCACGGGGAGTTCCGGAGACGTGAAGCCAGCCCTGTCTCCCAAGGAGCCCAAAACTCTCGACCCCTTGCCAAAACCCGCCACCACGCCCACCACGGAGGTCTGCGAGGAGAAATTTCTCTTTTCCCTCACCAGCCCCTCCCTACATTTCAATGATAAGGACGGTGACCACGACCAAAGCTTCTATATCACCGACGACCCCGACGACAATGCTGACCGCAGCGAGTCCTCCAGCATAGCCGACCCGAGTTCCCCAAATCCCTTTGGCTCCGGCAATCCTTTCAAGTCCAAAAGCAACGATCGACCAGGTCACAAGCGGTTCAGAACCCAGATGAGCAACCTCCAGCTCAAGGTTCTCAAGGCTTGCTTCAGCGACTACCGAACTCCAACCATGCAGGAATGCGAGATGCTGGGCAATGAGATCGGTCTGCCCAAACGCGTGGTCCAGGTGTGGTTCCAGAATGCAAGGGCGAAGGAAAAGAAATTTAAGATTAACATAGGGAAGCCCTTCATGATTAATCAGAGTGGAGCAGAAGGCACCAAACCAGAGTGTACCCTCTGCGGGGTCAAGTACTCTGCCCGCTTGTCCATCAGAGATCACATTTTCTCCAAACAGCACATTTCAAAGGTGAGGGAGACCGTGGGGAGCCAGCTTGATCGGGAGAAAGATTACTTGGCTCCGACCACCGTCCGGCAGCTGATGGCACAGCAAGAACTTGATCGTATAAAGAAAGCTTCGGACGTGCTGGGCTTGGCGGTCCAGCAGCCGAGCATGATGGACAGCGGATCCCTCCACGGCATCAGTCTGCCAGCAGCCTATCCAGGCCTCCCTGGCCTCCCTCCGGTTCTCCTCCCTGGAATGAACGGTCCATCCTCCTTGCCCGGATTTCCACAGAACTCAAACAGTAAGTCATTTCAAGGAGAGTCAGTCTAATTAATTCATTAATAGTAGGCAGCCGATCACGTGTAACCAAGAACAGGGTACGTTTGGATCTCCTTTAATCTCAGTAAGTGACACCTTTACCTTATTTGAAATCGATATTTTATTGGCTGCAATTAAGAAGCAGGAAGTGAGTCCACCCGAACATACGCAGAAAAAGAAACACTAGGTAGGTCATAGCAGTGTCTCAGAGCTATATTGATTATTTATATCGGTACATCCTTATGTCGTAGAGGTATTCCTTTTATATAATTATTTTAATACTGATTTCAAATGGCATTTTAGCACAAACATGTGGCATAATATTCAATATACATATTAATAAAGCAAAGCATTAAATAATACATTTTTTGGATCTTAATTTATGTTCTTCCCAAGGAAAAAGTTTGTTTGTTTGTTTGTTTGTTTGTTTTGGGTTTGGTTCTTCTCCTCCTCCTTCTTCTCCTCCTCCTTCTCCTCCTCCTCCTCCTCCTCCTCCTTCTCCTTCTTCTCCTCTTTCCTCTTCCTCCTCCTCCTCTTTTTCTCCTTCTCCTCCTCCCCCTTCTTCTCCTTCTTCCTCTCCTCCTCCTCCTCTTCCTCCTCCTTCTTCTTCCTTCTTCTTCTTCTTCTTCTTCTTCTTCTTCTTCTTCTTCTTCTTCTTCTTCTTCTTCTTCTTCTTCTCCTTCTTCTTCTCCTTCTTCTCCTTCTTCTCCTTCTCCTCCTTCTTCTTCTTTTTCTTCTTCATCTTCTCCTTCCTCTTCCTCTTCTTCTTCAGTGACAGGAAGTTGAAAAGTTAAGGGCCCCCTAGATAGAGGAATTCACCTACATTACACCTAGCAGATAATAAGCTTATGTTCAAAGCTTAACTTCTAAAAATATGACCTCTGTGATCATTTGCAATTTAGCATTGCTATAAGATTTTGATTTTTAGAGCTCCCATTGTTACTTGGTACTTCAATAAATTTATAATCTTAGAAGTATATTTATATTAACCTATGACTTCTTACCCCCATCTCCACCCCAGGTCTATAATTAAGTCATAACTAAATTGTAAAGCTGTTTGAGGCAACCCCAGTTGATAAATCCAATTCTTTTTTTTTTTTTGATGAATCCAATTCTGTGTTCATCAAGAGAAATATAATTTATGCAGTGTAGACTTTGTGAATAGAGGATAGGCATCCAATTATATTGGCTTAAAAAAATTGAATACAGTGAGCGAGGCAATCACACAGCCAAACACGTAACAAATGTTGTATGTTTTATATGTTATACATAGAACATTACATATGCAAAGTAGAAAAAAGGATTCTCTTATAATTTCTTCCTTCAAGTTTTATTTTTCAAATTAACAGCGTTTTTTTTAAAAAACAAAACAAAACAAAAAACAGGGCAGCCCCAGTGGCTTAGCGGTTTAGCGTCGCCTTCAGCCCAGGGCGTGATCCTGGAGACCCCCAACATGGAGCCTGCTTCTCCCTCTGCCTGTCTCTCTCTCTCTCTCTCTCTCTCTCTCTCTATCTCTAATGAATAAATAAAATCTTAAAAAAAACACAGAAATAAGAAAACATCAGTGATGTTTTTTACCTTTTCACAAGGAAACTTTGATATTATTTAGAATGAACTAATTACACGTATCTACAGAGTTTCCAAAACACACAAAGCTTTTCTAATTTTCACAAATTAGACTTTTGCATACATTTCAGACTTTCCAGTTTCATCTTTCTCTTCTAAAAACCAAAGTTGCCATGTCAGTGGTAGGAAGGTCCTCCTATTTTAACTTTTAGCGTAGGAGATATGAAAACAATGGTATCAAATGGCCCTTTGACCATAACTAGCTCCTCGGGATCCTCCTTTCCAGAATGACTAGCTGACATTAGAGAGTAGCAGAGTAGACCTACACATGTAAGGAATGTGCCCAAGAGCAATTCTGCAATGGCCCTTCCCTTAACTATCATACCAACTACCTTGCCCCTAAGTAATATTCTGGGCTTAATTATCTGGATATTCTTGGGGCCTCAAAATGTTAAAGCTACAGTTGCATGATTTGTCTCTACATTTAAATCAAGTCAGAAAAAAAAATAAATCAAGTCGGACATAATTATTTTAAGAATAATGCGGTGCTTGGTTTTCTTTTGCAGATGAATGTGTTAATCTTCCACTCCCACTTCACGTGTCACTGTGATTATTGACACATAGAAAAACGTCTTATGTGGAAAAGCTTCTATGATCAGTTACATAAAATCGAGATTTTCCACATAATGTCTGATATGGAAAAACCCCTATGGACAGCTATGTAAAGTTTACAGCTATGTAAAATTCAAAATAAAATATTATGTAAAATAGAGTAAAATCTGATACTTTACATCTGCTAAGAACAGTTTAAGTATCTATGCCTTTAATCTACAAGTCTGCTTTAATTGATGCAGCCCATGTTGTCACCCTTTTCAGTGGCAGCCAGAGCATCTGGTTTTTCTTTCTGCTGGGTAATGGGTCCTTCGCTGACTGCCTTTCTGGTCCATTACTCCAAAACCAGCACCCAGAGGGCTTGCATAAGAGAAAGTGAGAAAGGAAGAGGGAAGTGTTTATGAAATACTTAAATAACCTAAACTTTCTTCTCATTCAATTCAACATAGATATTATTTGTATCCTTTCCCTACCCCAAAATGTGGGCTCTGTTCATAAGAGTTTCAAAAAGATGCTGGAGGCCTCTCTTCAGTGAGCAGTATCTACAGATGCATCAGGTGTTGAGGAACTCGGGCTTTGAATCTGTTGCTTTATTCAATCATAGACCAAAACAGACCAGAGAATGATGCAAAGAGAAAAGGTCTGTGAACGTACCTACTAGAATTTGCAATTTCTCTTGAATCCGTTCTTTGTCTGTGATAGATTTTCAACATTAACACAGAGGAGGTACAAGCAGGACCTGGTCTGAGAGCCACACTTCCAGTTCACATCCTTTTTAGGCTAATTTACCTGTAGTGGGTAATGCTGAGTCTTTTAATTATCTCTATCTCTATGAGATAGAGTGGAGCTGTGGTTCTCCATCCTTCTATCCTCATCTTTCCGCTGGGTTCTTTCTTCCCAAACAAGTATCTCCTTTGCTTTCTGGGAGAAGAAAAAATGCTTTCTAAGTAGCATATATCTATCTGTGTAGCATATATCTGAGCCCATGCCCTGGGCTCTTGCCACAACTTGATATATACATGAATAAACTTTGAGAATATGACATGTTCATCTTGGGCCCACTTTAATGGGATTTATTTATAGAAAAGCCTTCATTTTAAAGATAACCCATCCCTTTGAAGGTAAATCTGAGGGGGTTGATCCTAAGGAAATCCCAGAAAAGGGACTCCATTGGATATGAGATGTGCCATAAAGTAATGTCTGATTCCAAAGGCTACACGCCAAAATTGGTTTAAATTGCAATGTACGTGTTCAGTTTTAGTATTTATCAACCTCTAAATTTTCTGGCTTAATCACCCATTTTATTCTGTATTGGGTGGAATGGCTGTTCTGCTTTACCAGCTTTAAGACTTACCTTGCTTCCAACAAATCTTCAAATCATTTCGTCTTTCAAGATCATAAGAAGGCCCTTTCGAGGGTAATATGCATCATGTGTGCCTATTTCCTGAATGATGACCCAGCCCTCTGTTCAGTAGTACTAATTACTATGACTCATTTGCTAATACAGTGAATAATTTTCCACTTTAAAAATTTCCACATTTGTCTTCTTCTCTCAGGATCGTATGCAAAAAGGGCAAGTGGCAATAGGAAATCACGATACCGTACACCTGAAAAAATTCAAAAACTTTAGGTTTACATTTAATGCTTGAGGGTGTTGGCTTCCTTTGGCATTTTGCTCAAGATGAATAGAAAACTAACTTGATTTTCTATTTTTAACTTATTTACTTTATCCTTTTAAGCAGTGTCTGATTTTTATATCTTCCATTAGTGTTTGGAAATACTGTCTAACCCAATTTCCTTAAACGGAATGTTAGAACATGCCTTTTGCATTTTTCTCATACTTCAGTGTAATTTACTAGCACATTTGGGGTAAATCTAGATAAGAGTCAGTCTTTCATAATTTTAGCACAATTGTCTTTGGCTCCATGTACATAATAAGTTCTATTTTCACCTCAAAAATAAATTGTCCCTCTGGGAGACCAAAATCAAGGAAACCTGAGAGAAAATAATGGTATCTAAGTTCATTGCAAGACTGGCGTTTTCTTCCAAAAGCGTAACTTTCGGGAATAGGCAGCTGTTTCAGGAGAATAAAACAAACAAACAAAAAATGATAACAGGAGATTATAGGAGATTATTTGTAGAAAAAAAGTTTCCTCTTTCAGTGAAATGTCAATGAATTGGAGTAGGAGTTAGGGAGCAGGAACAAACAAACGTGTCTTTAGCACTATCCCTTGGTGACAGACGTGAAAATTGGACATGCATTTAGTTATAGTTGGCACCACTTTTTCTGTATCAGGATTACTGTTCAGTGTTTTCTCTGCTATTTCCGATTTTCATATATCTGCATCTCTTTTCCTAAAATTTTTACTTCATTGTTAATTATTTAACTCAGATGACTTCTCAAGATGTTGAATTCCTGAAAATCGCTGATAGTCTTTGACCATAGTGGTTAGGAATACCGTTGCAGTCTTCTAAAAATCTTCATGCCAGTCTGTCATATGGCCTCTGGATGGGAACTTGTAAACCCCAAGTGATGGGAAAGCCTGAGTCAACAACTATGGATCCTTTTTGCTTTCTCACTACCATTGCTGGTTTGGGCCTTTTAGTTCCTTAAGATTTCTCACTTGAAATGACCATGTCAGAGAGATAAGTAAGCCAGCAATTTTCATAGACATGGGAGGCAAAAGCACTTAGGTGGAGGTGGTACAATCGAGTATGAAGGCTAGTTGAACTAAACCTAGAACTAAGGTTGGCTTTATGAATAGGCAAAAGAAGCTCAGCACCAACATAGTATCATTATGACAATGCAAGGAAGGTTCTTTGGTCCTTAGTAAAGCTCCTTCCACCTGAATCATATCTGAAATTCTGTAGTTAGATATTAATACCTTTGACTTACTGAATTCTCCTCTGTTAAAAGGAAAGTAGCATAGAATATCATGAAATCAGAATACCAGCAGGAAGAAATCCCAAATTATATAATCTAATATATATTAAGCCTTTTCAGAAATAAGTGTATTCTGAGGGCTGCCTGGGTGGCCCAGTTGGTTGAGTTTCCAACTCTTGATTTCCACTCAGGTCAAGATCTCAGGGTCCTGAGATCGAGCCGCTTGCCCCCACATTGGGCTCTGTATAAGCAATAAGCAAAAAGTTTGCCTGGATTCTCCTTCTCCCTCTGCCGGCCCCCAACCCCCACGCCATGTGTGCACATACACTTGGACATCTGAGCGCGCACTCTCTCTCAAATAAATCCTTAAAAAAAAAAAGAAATAGGTATATTCAAATCTTTGGTTCTTTCTTGCAAATACAATTTTATAGAAAGGAAAGCAGAAAGAAGAAAGGCCTAGTAGTGTGTGCCCTTATTAGGGCAAGGAGTTGAGGGCTTGTGCCCCCAAAAACAACTCCATTACTTCACAGTTTTCTTAGGGCTAGTCTATGTCCTGCGAATCTAAGAAGTCTAATCATACCAAATTGGGTTAAAGATTCAAGAATTTGGGGCAGCCCGGGTGGCTCAGCGGTTTTAGCGCTGCCTTTGGCCCAGGGCATGATTCTGGAGGCCCCGCGATCGAGTCCCACATCGGGCTCCCTGCATGGAGCCTGCTTCTCCCTCTGCCTGTGTCTCTGCCTCTCTATCTCTCTGTGTCTCTCATGGATAAATAAATAAAATCTTTAAAAACAAAACAAAACAAAAAAGATTCAAGAATTTATTCATTCATCCCTACCATTCCCCTGCAAATCTTAAGCCATTTTCATTTAAATGTTTTTCCAACATGTCAGCCATTATTCTATAAAATGTGGATACTTGCTACCAGTTTCTCCTGGAAATACAATGTGAATTTTCAAGGTTTTTCTTTTTCTTTTGCATTTTGAATATTTGTATTTTTTTAGCTTTGGAATTGATCCAATTATAAACTTTGAGTGTCAGCTATAAAATTTAGTTTCCCCAAACTTCATCTCCCATTGAGTCACAGATTTCTCTCTGTCAAGTCACCTAACAGCTCTCAGACTCAATTTTAGTACTTAAAAAAAAAAAATGGAGTTTTTAGCATCTTTCCCCATTACCATTGAGGATATTGGGGAACTATTCTGTAACGTGATGGAAATTACTTAGAGATTATCACTAATACAACTAAAGAAATTATTCCAAAGTAAATCAGGGATGAGTTGGGTGTGGTGAGGTTACAAAGAAGATCAGCCAGTAATAAGCTAGGCTAATTGACAATAATATGATAATGATTAGGGTCAAATTGAG